>NC_091215.1:636694-684194 GCF_040958095.1 Procambarus clarkii | reverse complement strand
CCCAGTGATAAGGGCAAGGCTTCTCCTACTGTTCACTTAATATATGCTCGGAAGACGGGACACAATGAGCGTAGCTCTCATCATGTAACTACACTTAGGTAATTACATAGGTAATTACACACACACACCACACACACCACAGCGCGCGCGAAGAAGGTAGGGGACACACGCAATTAGTGAGGTCCGCGGAAATTCGTCAATTTCTCGGGACATTGAAGGAGTATAGAGGCTAGATCATAGTATTTGGCCTCTCGCAGTGTGTAGCTAGCAGGGTGCAACATAAGCATAGTCATATCGCTAGTGATAGTGCGAAGATTTGGCGAAGAAACTAAAAGTGGAGCTAGGGCATCACCGGTGCATGTAAGTGTGTGACCTGACCGGGTGGGACGACCCGCCGTGGAGCTACCTGATTGTGCTGTTGAGTGGTGACTGTGATCAGTGGTACAGTGAATTAGTGAACTGTCACATAACGATACAGTGACTGACTCCAGAGCTTTGTGTTGAAAGAGAAGAACGACCTCATCAATCTACCAGCACTTAGTGAATCACCTAGTGGGAGACAACGACGGATAACCATCGTCATCATACATCGCCTCATCTGGTTGTGTGAGCGGGAGGCAGACTGGTATGTACCCCTCTCTGGTCAATTAATCAGGTGTACAGATTGAGGTAAAAGATTATCAAATTCTCGTTCAGGATATCATATATATTTAAAAATCTCAGAGTGGCTCATTTAGGCAGAGGTAACGCATAAGGGATATCTTGACACATACACGCACACAAGTGTGCACACGCTAAAACAGACACACACACGCGTGCACACACACACACACACACACAATTGTCCAGTCAGGGGAAAAGGCATCTGGGATAGGACCCTTACTATCCCCCCCCCCATCTTGACTGCACCATCGGACCTGACCTGACTTAGTCGTCATCTCCCCCCCCCACCCCCCAGTCCCCCGCATCGCCCATACACGCACTCTTCCCCTCCCCCACTCTCCCTCTCTCCCACTCCCTCTTCTCCCTCTCCCACTATCTCTCTCCTGCTCTCTCTCTCCTGCTCTCTCTCTCTCCTGCTCTCTCTCTCTCTCTCTCTCTCTCTCTCTCTCTCTCTCTCTCTCTCTCTCCTCCCTCTCTCTCTCCCTCCCTCTCTCTCTCCCTCTCTCTCCTCCCTCCCTCCCCCTCTCCCTCCCTCTTTCCTTCCCCCTCCCTCTCTGCCCACACACGCACACACACCACCTCACCCGCTCTCTCCCTCACCCGCTCTCTCCCTCACCCGCTCTCTCCCTCACCCACTCTCTCCCTCTCCTCTCTCTCCCTCCCGCCTCTCTCTCCCATCTCCTCCCCCCCCCCTCCCCTTTCTACTTTCTTCTCACTTCAGTGGAAGGGTCGGATCCCCCCCACCCACCCATTTATCTCTCCCTTTATCACTCCCTTTCTCTCTCTCTCTTTCTCTCTCTCTTCCTCTCTCTCTCTCTCCCTCCCCCATCCCAACAGGGTCAAGCATGGCAGCAGAGGTCCCAGGGGAACAGGAAAGAGCCAAGGTGACGAGATGAAGGAAATGTTCGCCCAGTTTCTGGAGGACATCAAGAGTGAGATGCAAGAAATGATGCAGGAAATGAAGAACGAAATAAGCAACCTGAAAAGAGAGCTGACAGCAGCAAAGGAGGAGATTACAGCCCTCAAAGAAAATGGTATCGAGGCTGAAATCAGAAAACCACCCAGGGAGAAGGTAGGTAATAGTTTTCTGGATGAGAATGCCACAATAAAAGCAACATTTGCGGAAATACTAAAAAAAAATAACTCTGAAGTAATGACTGCAGTGATGGAGGTGGCCATGAAAGCAGCCACCTCGCAGGAGGCGGCACGCTCCACTAGCCAACTGCTGGAAAGGAACAGATCAGTGGTTGCTGTGGGTATTAAGGAGCAGGAAGGATCTAATAGGACAGAGTGGAATGACAAGGACAAAGCAGCAGTGAATGAAGTACTAAAGGCACTAGACATGGAAGGGACTGAGCATAGCATTGAGAAGGTTTTCAGGCTAGGCCGGTACAACAAAGACCGAGACCGAATGATAAAGATAGTGTTTGTAAACGAGAACACAAAGGAGAAGATCCTATCAAGGAAGAGCTCCCTGAAAAACGTGGGCAAATTTAAAAATGTATTCCTCCAGAGAGACATGACAAGGGAGGAGAGAGCCGTGGGGCAGAAGCAAGGAAGAGGCGCAGGGCGAGAGGGGAAAACCAGGAAGTCACAGCTCCCAACCCAACACCCCCAGAGGCGAGGGGGGAACCCACAACAGCTACCCAGTAACACCAGAAGGGAGGACAACCCCGCCTCCCTCCACTGCATAGAAAACCCCCCTACCCCAAACCCTCCCTGCCCCCACTCAAATGTTCAGCCAAATCTCCCTTCCCCCCACACCCAATCCCCACCCTTCTACCCCTCCCCTCCTCCCGAGTCCTCCCTCACCCCCCTTTCCTTCCCGTCCTCCCTCCCCTTTCACCCCATACCCTCCCTGTCCCTCCCCCTTCACTGGATCCCCCGCCCCTCATCCCAGTATCCTCTGAGACCCTGTTATCCACCTCACAGGTCCTCACACCCATGGAACAGCCTCCCCCACCAGCAGAACACTCACCAAGGAGGCGATTTGAGAAGGGACAGAAGAAAGTGAGCCTCAAAGCGATGTACACTAACATAGATGGAATTACAAATAAAGCAAATGAGCTTGGAGAACTGGTACTAGAGGAAAACCCAGACATAATAGCCCTCACAGAAACAAAGATCACGAAAACGATAACAAATGCAGTGTTCCCACAGGACTATTATGTTATGAGGAAAGAGAGGGAAGGAAGAGGTGGGGGTGGTGTAGCTCTGCTGGTAAGAAAAGGCTGGGATTTTGAGGAGATGGATATTCAGGGCTGTGAAGGTTTCAGTGACTACATAGCAGGTACTGTAACAAATGGAGGGAAAAAAATTATAGTCGCAGTCATATATAATCCACCACCAAATGACAGAAGACCTAGACAGGAATATGATAGAAACAACATGGCCACCATTAACATACTAGAAAGAGCAGCTTCTGTTGCTAGCAGGAATGGATCTGGACTACTAATTATGGGAGACTTCAACCATGGGAAGATAGATTGGAAGAACAGAGACCCGCATGGAGGACCAGAAACATGGAGAGCTAAGCTGCTGGACGTGGCAACAAGAAACTTTCTAAGCCAGCACACCAAAGAACCAACAAGAATGAGAGGAGAAGATGAACCAGCAATGCTTGATTTGATATTTACCCTAAATGAATGGGATATAAGGGAAGTTAAGATGGAAGCGCCCTTAGGAATGAGTGACCACAGTGTATTGAACTTTGAGTACCTGGTAGAGCTAGGACTTATCTCCCCCAAAAAGAACTAGGAATCAAAAGGCTGGCATACCGAAAGGGGAATTATGAACAGATGAGAAGTTTCCTAAGTGAAATACCTTGGGACACAGACCTCAGAGACAAGTCTGTACAGGGTATGATGGACTATGTTACCCAAAAGTGTCAGGAGGCAGTAAACAGGTTCATCCCGGCCCAAAGGGAAAAATCCGAGAAGCAACAGAAGAATCCATGGTATAATAGGGCATGTATGGAAGCGAAGAAACTGAACAAAAAGGCGTGGAGGAACTTCCGGAATAACAGAACACCAGAAAGCAGAGAGAGATACCAGAGAACCAGGAATGAGTACATCAGGGTGAGAAGAGAAGCAGAGAAAAATTTTGAAAATGATATAGCAAACAAAGCCAAGACCGAACCAAAGCTACTCCACAGTCACATCAGAAGGAAAACAACAGTGAAAGAACAGGTATTGAAACTTAGAACAGGCGAGGACAGGTATACAGAGAATGACAGAGAGGTGTGTGAGGAACTCAACAAGAGGTTCCAGGAGGTCTTCACAATAGAACAGGGTGAGGTCACTGTGCTAGGAGAAAGGGAGGTAAACCAGGCGGCCTTGGAGGAGTTCGAAATTACGAGAGAGGAGGTCAAGAGACACCTGCTGGATCTGGATGTTAGAAAGGCTGTTGGTCCAGATGGGATCTCACCATGGGTACTGAAAGAGTGTGCAGAGGCACTTTGCTTGCCACTCTCCATAGTGTATAGTAAGTCACTAGAGACGGGAGACCTACCAGAAATATGGAAGACGGCGAATGTGGTCCCAATATACAAAAAGGGCGACAGACAAGAGGCACTGAACTACAGGCCAGTGTCCTTGACTTGTATACCATGCAAGGTGATGGAGAAGATCGTGAGAAAAAACCTGGTAACACATCTGGAGAGAAGGGACTTCGTGACAAATCGCCAACATGGATTCAGGGAGGGTAAATCTTGCCTTACAGGCTTGATAGAATTCTACGATCAGGTGACACAGATTAAGCAAGAAAGAGAGGGCTGGGCGGACTGCATTTTCTTGGATTGTCGGAAAGCCTTTGACACAGTACCGCATAAGAGGCTGGTACATAAGCTGGAGAGACAGGCAGGTGTAGCTGGTAAGGTGCTCCAGTGGATAAGGGAGTATCTAAGCAATAGGAAGCAGAGAGTTACGGTGAGGGGTGAGACCTCCGATTGGCGTGAAGTCACCAGTGGAGTCACACAGGGCTCTGTACTCGGTCCTATCTTGTTTCTGATATATGTAATGATCTCCCGGAGGGTATCGATTCATTTCTCTCAATGTTTGCAGGACGATGCTAAAATTATGAGAAGGATTAAAACAGAAGAGGACTGTTTGAGGCTTCAAGAAGACCTAGACAAGCTGAAGGAATGGTCGAACAAATGGTTGTTAGAGTTTAACCCAACCAAATGTAATGTAATGAAGATAGGTGTAGGGAGCAGGAGGCCAGATACAAGGTATCATCTGGGAGAGGAAATTCTTCAGGAGTCAGAGAAGGAAAAAGACTTGGGGGTTGATATCACGCCAGACCTGTCTCCTGCAGCACATATCAAGCGGATAACATCAGCGGCATATGCCAGGCTGGCCAACATACGAACGGCATTCAGAAACTTGTGTAAAGAATCATTCAGAACTTTGTATACCACATATGTCAGGCCAATCCTGGAGTATGCAGCCCCAGCATGGAGTCCATATCTAGTCAAGGATAAGACTAAACTGGAAAAGGTTCAAAGGTTTGCCACCAGACTAGGTACCCGAGCTGAGAGGTATGAGCTACGAGGAGAGACTACGGGAATTAAACCTCACTTCGCTGGAAGACAGAAGAGTTAGGGGGGACATGATCACCACATTCAAGATTCTGAAGGGGATTGATAGGGTAAGATAAAGACAGTCTATTTAACACAAGGGGAACACGCACAAGGGGACACAGGTGGAAACTGAGTGCCCAAATGAGCCACAGAGATATTAGAAAGAACTTTTTTAGTGTCAGAGTGGTTGACAAATGGAATGCATTAGGGGAGTGATGTTGATGGAGGCTGACTCCATACACAGTTTCAAGTGTAGATATGACAGAGCCCGATAGGCTCAGGAATCTGTACACCTGTTGATTGACGGTTGAGAGGCGGGACCAAAGAGCCAGAGCTCAACCCCTGCAAACACAACTAGGTGAGTACAACTAGGTGAGTACACACACACACACACAGTGTGTGTGTGATTTAGAGAGGCAGAAAAAAAAATTTGAAAAAGGGATTGCAGACAAATGTAAAACAGAACCAGGTCTATTCTATAAATTCATAAACAACAAATTGCAGGTAAAGGATAATATTCAGAGGTTGAAAATGGGAAATAGATTCACGGAAAATGAAAAGGAAATGTGTGAACATTAAACGAAAAGTTCCAAAGTGTGTTTGTACAAAATGAAATCTTCAGGGAACCAGATACAATAAGAATTCCAGAGAACAACATAGAGCACATAGAGGTGTCTAGAGACGAAGTGGAAAAAATGCTCAAGGAGCTCAATAAGAACAAAGCAGTTGATCCAGATGGAGTTTCACCATGGGTTCTGAGAGAATGTGCACCTGAGCTCAGCATTCCTCTTCAACTGATTTTTCAGGCATCCCTGTTTACAGGAGTTGTAGCTGATGTGTGGAAAAAGGCTAACATAGTTCCAATCTACAAAAGTGGAAGCAGGGAAGACCCCCATAATTATAGACCGGTATCATTGTCAAGTGTAATAGTCAAAATATTGGAAAAAATAATTAAAACTAAATGTGTAGAACACCTGGAGAGAAATTATATAATATCAGACAGACAGTATGGTTTTCGATCTGGAAGATCCTGTGTATCGAATTTGCTCAGTTTCTACGATCGAGCAACAGAGATTTTACAGGAAAGAGATGGTTGGGATGACTGCATCTATCTGGACCTACAAAAGGCTTTCGATAGAGTTCCACTTAAGAGGTTGTTCTGGAAACTGGAAAATATTGGAGGGGTGACAGGTAAGCTTCTAACATGGATGAAAAATTTTCTGACTGATAGAAAAATGAGGGTAGTGATCAGAGGCAATGTATCGGACTGGAGAAATGTCACAAGTAGAGTACCACAGGGTTCAGTTCTTGCACCAGTGATGTTTATTGTCTACATAAATGATCTACCAGTTGGTATACAGAATTATATGAACATGTTTGCTGATGATACTAAGACAATAGGAAGGATAAGAAAATTAGATGATTGTCATGCCCTTCAAGATGACCTGGACAAAATAGGTATATGGAGCACCACTTGGCAAATGGAATTTAATGTTAATAAATGCCATGTTATGGAATGTGGAATAGGAGAACATAGACCCCACGCAACCTATATATTATGTGAGAAATTTTTAAAGTATTCTGATAAAGAAAGAGATCTAGGGGTGGTTCTAGATAGAAAATTATCACCTGAGGACCACATAAAGAATATTGTGCGAGGAGCCTATGCCACGCTTTCTAACTTCAGAATTGCTTTTAAATACATGGATGGCGATATACTAAAGAAATTGTTCACAACTTTTGTTTGGCCAAAGCTAGAATATGCAGCGGTTGTGTGGTGCCCATATCTTAAGAAGCACATCAACAAACAGGAGAAGGTGCAAAGACATGCTACTAAGTGGCTCCCCAGAACTGAAGGGGAAGAGCTACGAGGAGAGGTTAGAGGACTTAAATATACCAAAACTAGAAGACAGAAGAAAAAGAGGCGATATGATCACTACATACAAAATAGTCACAGGAATTGATAAAATCGATAGGGAGATTTCCTGAGACCTGGAACTTTAAGAAAAGAGGTCATAGTTATAAAACTAGCTAAACAAAGATGCCGAAGAAATATAAGAAAATTCACTTTCGCAAACAGAGTGGTAGACGGTTGGAACAAGTTAGGTGAGAAGGTGGTGGAGGCCAAGACCGCAGTAGTTTCAAAGCGTTATATGACAAGAGTGCTGGGAAGACGGGACACCACGAGCGTAGCTCTCAACCTGTAACTACACTTAGGTAATTACACACACACACACACACACACACACACACACACACACACGGGATTAGTCGGGATCCAAGAGCCAATGCTCGATTCTGCAGACACAACTAGGTGAGTACACACACACACACACACACACACACACACACACACACACACACACACACACAGCGGGGAGGGCAACCCCACCACCCTCCTCTGCATAGAAAACCCCCCTTTCCTTCCTGTCCTCCCGCCTCGTTCACCCCCATACCCTCCCTGTCCTTCCCCCTTCACTTGACCCCCCCCCGCCCCTCATCCCAGTATCCTCTGCAACCCTGGCATCCACCTCACAAATCCTCACACCCATGGCACAGCTTCCTCTACCAGCAGAAACACTCACCAAGGAGGAGATTTGAGAAGAGACAGAAGAAAGTGAGCCTCAAGGCAATGTACACTAACATAGACGGTATTACAAATAAGGCAAATGAACTTGGAGAATGGGTACTAGAGGAAAACCCAGACATAATAGCTCTCACAGAAATAAAGCTGACGAAAACAATAACAAATGCAGTGTTTCCCACAGGACTATTATGTTATGAGGAAGAGAGAGAAGGAAGAGGTGGTGGTGGTGTAGCTCTGCTGCGTAAGAAAAGGCTAGGATTTTGAGGAGTTGGTTGTTCAGGGATGTGAAGGTTTCAGTGACTACATAATAGGAACAATAACAACTGTAGGGCAAAAAATTATAGTCGTAGTCATATATAATCCACCACCAAATGACAGAAGATCCCAGACAGTAATATGATAGAAACAACTATGGCCACCATTAACATAATAGAGAGAGCAGCTTCTGTTGCTAGCAGGAAGGATCTGGACTACTAATCATGAGGACACTTCAACCATGGGAAGATAGATTGGGAGAACAGAGACCCGCATGGAGGACCACGAAACATGGAGAGCTAAGCTGCTGGACGTGGCAACAAGAAACTTTCTAAGCCAGCACATCAAGGATCCAACAAGAATGAGAGGAGAGGATGTAACCAGCAATGCTTGATCTGATATTTACCCTGAAATGAGTGGGATATAAGGGAAGTCAGGAATGGAAGCACCCTTGGGAATGAGTGATCACAGTGTATTGAACTTTGAGTACCTGGTAGAGCTCGGAATTATCCCACCCGAAAAAGGACTAGGAAACTAAAGGCTGGCATATCGAAAGGGAAATTATGAGGAGATGAGAAGCTTCCTAAGGGAAATACCTTGGGACACAGTCCTCAGAGCTAAGTCTGTACAAGATATGATGGACTATGTCACCCAAAAGTGTCAGGAGGCAGTAAGCAGATACATCCCGGCCCAAAAGGAAAAATCCGAGAAACAAAAGAAGAATCCATGGTATAGTAGGGCATGTATGGAAGCAAAGAAACTGAACAAAAGGGCATGGAGGAACTTCCGGAATAACAGAACACCAGAAAGCAGAGAGAGATACCAGAGAACCAGGAATGAGTATGTCAGGGTGAAAAGAGAAGCAGAGAAAAGTTATGAAAATGATATAGCAAACAAAGCCAAGACCGAACCAAAGCTACTCCACAGTCACATCAGAAGGAAAACAACAGTGAAAGAACAGATAGTGAAACTTAGAACAGGCGAGGACAGGTATACAGAGAATGACAAAGAGGTGTGTGATGAACTCAACAAGAGGTTCCAAGAGGTCTTCACAACAGAACAAGGTGAGGTCACTGTGCTAGGAGAAAGGGAGGTAAACCAGGCGGCCTTGGAAGAGTTTGAAATTACAAGAGAGGAGGTCAAGAGACACCTGCTGGATCTGGATGTTAGAAAGGCTGTTGGTCCAGACGGGATCTCGCCATGGGTACTGAAAGAGTGTGCAGAGGCACTTTGCTTGCCACTCTCCATAGTGTATAGTAGGTCACTGGAGATGGGAGACCTACCAGAAATATGGAAGACGGCGAATGTGGTCCCAATATACAAAAAGGGCGAAAGGCAAGAGGCACTGAACTACAGGCCAGTATCCTTGACTTGTATACCATGCAAGGTGATGGAGAAGATCGTGAGAAAAAACCTGGTAGCATATCTGGAGAGAAGGGACTTCGTGACAAATCGCCAACATGGGTTCAGGGAGGGTAAATCTTGCCTAACTGGCGTAATAGAATTCTATGACCAGGTGACACAGATTAAGCAAGAAAGAGAGGGCTGGGCGGACTGCATTTTCTTGGATTGTCGGAAAGCCTTGACACAGTACCGCATAAGAGGCTGGTACATAAGCTGGAGAGACAGGCAGGTGTAGCTGGTAAGTTGCTCCAGTGGATAAGGGAGTACCTAAGCAATAGGAAGCAGAGAGTTACGGTGAGGGGTGAGACCTCTGATTGGCGTGAAGTCACCAGTGGAGTCCCACAGGGCTCTGTACTCGGTCCTATCTTGTTTCTGATATATGTAAATGATCTCCCAGAGGGTATAGATTCATTTCTCTCAATGTTTGCGGATCATGCCAAAATTATGAGAAGGATTAAGAGAGAAGAGGACTGATTGAGTCTTCAAGAAAACCTAGACAAACTGAAGGAATGGTCGAACAAGTGGTTGTTAGAGTTCAACCCAACCAAATGTAATGTAATGAAGATAGGTGTAGGGAGCAGGAGGCCAAATACAAGGTATCATCTGGGAGAGGAAATCCTTCAGTAGTCAGAGAAAGAAAAAGACTTGGGAGTTGATATCACGCTAGACCTGCCTCCTGCAGCACATATCAAGAGGATAACATCAGCGGCATATGCCAGGCTGGCCAACATACGAACGGCATTCAGAAATTTGTGTAAAGTATCATTCAGAACTTTGTATACCACATATGTCAGGCCAATTCTGGAGTATGCAGCCCCAGCATGGTGTCCATATCTAGTGAAGGATAAGACTAAACTTGAAAAGGTTCAAAGATTTGCCACCAGACTAGTACCCGAGCTGAGAGGTATGAGCTACAAAGGAGAAACTGCGGGAATTGAACCTCACTTCGCTGGAAGACAGGAGAGTTAGGGGGGACATGATCACCACATTCAAGATCCTCAAGGGAATTGACAGGGTTGATAAAGACAGGCTGTTTAACACAAGGGGCACACGCACTACAGGACACAGGTGGAAACTGAGTGCCCAAATGAGCCACAGAGATATTAGAAAGAACTTTTTTAGTGTCAGAGTGGTTGACAAATGGAATGCATTAGGAAGTGATGTGGTGGAGGCTGACTCCATACTCAGCTTCAAGTGTAGATATGATAGAGCCCAATAGGCTCAGGAATCTGTACACCTGTTGATTGACGGTTGAGAGGCGGGACCAAAGAGCCAGAGCTCAACCCCCGCAAGCACAACTAGGTGAGTACACACACACACACACACACACACACACACACACACACACACACACACACACACACACACACACACACACACACACACACACATACACACGCACACACACGCACACACACACACACACACACACACACACACACACACACACACACACACACACACACACACACACACACACACACACACACACACACACACACAGTTGTCTGCAGCATATGGAAGGATACAAAAAAGTATTCCTGCAGAGGGACAGGATGAAGGAGGAGAGAGCCAGGGCAGCAGAGGCAAGGAGGAAGCGCAGGGAGAGAGAAGCAAACCAGGAAATCACAGCCCTCATCCCAACAGTCCCAGAGATAAGAGGATAACCCAAAACTAGCATCCCAGCAACACCAAGGGGGGGGGGGGGCAACACCCCCTCCCCCTTCTGCATAGAAACCCTCCCTTCCCTCTCCCTACCTGCCCCCACCCAACCCTCCCTCCCACCCCACCCCATTCTGACCCTGAAACCCCTTCCCCATTCCCATCTTGTCCCCCCTCCCACCATTTTCCCCCTGTCCCCCCTCCCACCATTTTCCCCCTGTCCCCCTCCCCCTTCATCCCATACCCTCCATATCCCACCTCCCCCCTCACTGCGTATCCTCCATGTCCCCCCTACCTCCTTAACCCACACCCTACCTGTCCCCCCTTCCCTTAAACCCCCACCCCCCACCCCAAAATCCTCTGAGACCCTGCAAACCACCTCACAGATCCTCTCACCCACGGAACAGCTTCCCAAACCAGCAGAATGCTTGCCAAGAAAGGGACATGAAAATGAACAGAAGAAAGTGAGCTTCAAGGCGATGTACACTAACATAGATGGGATTTCAAATAAAACAAGTGAAATTGGAGAATGGGCACTAGAAGAAAACCCAGACATAATAGCACTCACAGAAACAAAGTTAACGAAAATCATAACAAACGCAGTGTTTTACCAGGACTACTACGTAGTGAGGAAAGAGAGAGAAGGGAGAGGAGGAGGTGGTGTAGCTCTGCTAATAAGAGAAGGTTGGAGTTTCGAAGAGATGGTAATTCAGAACTGTGAAGGTTTCAGTGACTACATTTCAGGCAATATAGCAACTGGAGGACAGAAAATTATAATAGTAGTCATATATAACCCCCACCAAATGACAGAAGACCCAGACAGGAATATGATAGAAACAACTTGGCCACCATCAATATAATAGAGAGAGCAGCTTCTGTGGCTAGCAGGAACGGATCCAGACTTCTAATCATGGGAGACTTCAACCATGGGAAGATAGATTGGGGGAACAGAGACCCACATGGAGGCCCAGAAACATGGAGAGCTAAGCTGCTGGATGTGGCAACAAGAAACTTTCTAAGTCAACACGTCAAGGGACCGACAAGAATGAGAGGAGGGGATGAACCAGCCTTGCTTGATCTGATATTTACCCTAAATGAGTCGGATATAAGGGAAGTTAAGTTGGAAGCCCCCTTGGGAATGAGTGATCATAGTGTATTGAGCTTTGAGTACCTGATTGAGCTGGGAATTATCACCCCCAAAAAAGAACTGGGAACCAAAGGGCTGGCGTACCGAAAGGGAAACTATGAGGAAATGAATAAATTCCTATGGGATATACATTGGGACACAGAACTCGGAACCAAGTCCGTACAACACATGATGGACTATGTCACCCAAAAATGTCAGGAGGCTGTAAGCAGGTTTGTCCCAGACCGACAGGAAAAACAGAGAAGCAAATAAAGAATCCGTGGTTTAACAAGGAATGTATGAAAGCAAAGGAGCAGAACAAAAGGGAATGGAGGAACTTCCGTAATAACAGAACACCAGAAAGCAGAGAGAGATACCAGAGAACCAGGAACGAGTATGTCAGTGTGAGAAGAGCAGCTGAGAAAAGGTATGAAAATGATATAGCTAATAAAGCCAAGACCGAACCCAAGCTACTACACAGTCACATCAGGAGGAAGACAACAGTGAAGGAAAAGGTGATGAAACTTAGGGTGGGCGAGGACAGGTACACAGAGAATGACAAAGAGATGTGTGAAGAACTCAACAAAAGGTTCCAGGAGGTCTTTACAATAGAACAGGGAGATGTCGCGGCGCTAGAAGAGGTGGCAGCAAACCAGGTGACCTTGGATAGGTTCGAAATTACAAGAGATGAGGTCAAGAAGCACCTATTGGAGCTGGATGTGAGAAAAGCTGTTGGGCCGGATTGAATCTCTCCATGGGTCTTGAAAGAGTGTGCAGGAGCACTTTGCCTACCACTCTCCATAGTGTATAGTAGGTCACTGGAAACGGGGGACCTACCAGAAATATGGAAGACTGCTAATGTAGTACCAATATACAAAAAGGGTGACAGACAAGAGGCACTGACCTACAGGTCAGTGTCCTTAACTTGTATACCATGCAAGGTAATGGAGAAGATTGTGAGAAAAAACCTAGTAACACATCTGGAGAGAAGAGACTTCGTGACAACCCATCAACATGGATTCAGGGAGGGTAAATCTTGCCTTACAGGATTGATAGAATTCTACGATCAGGTGACAAAGATTAAACAAGTAAGAGAAGGGTGGACGGACTGCATTTTTTTGAACTGTCGGAAAGCCTTTGACACAGTACCCCATAAAAGGTTGATGCATAAGCTAGAGAAACAGGCAGGAGTAACTGATAGGGCGCTCCAGTGGATAAGGGAGTACCTAAACAATAGGAAGCAGAGAGTTACAGTGAGGGGTGAGACCTCAGACTGGTGTGAAGTCACCTGTGGAGTCCCACAGGGCTCTGTACTTGGACCTATCCTGTTTCTGATATACGTAAATGATCTCCCAGAGGGTATAGACTCATTCCTCTCAATGTTTGCTGACGACGCCAAAATTATGAGAAGGATTAAGACAGAGGAGGACAGCTTGAGGCTACAAGAAGACCTGGACAAGCTGCAGGAATGGTCAAACAAATGGCTGTTAGAGTTTAATCCAAGAAAATGTAATGTAATGAAGATAGGGGAAGGAAGCAGGAGACCAGATACAAGGTATCACTTGGGAGATGAAATACTTCAAGAGTCCGAGAGAGAGAAAGACCTGGGGGTTGATATCACGCCAGACCTGTCCCCTGATGCTCATATCAAGAGTAAAACAGCAGCAGCATATGCCAGGTTGGCTAACATAAGAACGGCCCTTAGAAACTTGTGTAAGGAATCTTTCAGAACATTATATACCACATATGTCAGACCAATCCTGGAGTATGCGGCACCAGCATGGAGTCCATATCTAGTCAAGCATAAGACTAAAATGGAAAAGGTTCAAAGGTTTGCCGCCAGACTAGTACCCGAGCTGAGAGGTATGAGCTACGAGGAGAGACTACGGGAATTAAACCTCACTTCGTTGGAAGACAGAAGAGTTATGGGGGACATGATCACTACATTCAAGATCCTCAAGGGAATTGACAGGGTTGATAAAGACAGGCTGTTTAACACAAGGGGCACACGCACTAGGGGACACAGGTGGAAACTGAGTGCCCAAATGAGCCACAGAGATATTAGAAAGAACTTTTTTAGTGTCAGAGTGGTTGGCAAATGGAATGCACTAGGAAGTGATGTGGTGGAGGCTGACTCCATACACAGTTTCAAGTGTAGATATGATAGAGCCCAATAGGCTCAGGAATCTGTACACCTGTTGATTGACGGTTGAGAGGCGGGACCAAAGAGCCAGAGCTCAACCCCCGCAAGCACAGCTAGGTGAGTACACGCAAACATACACACACACACACACACACACACACACACACACACACACACACACACACACACACACACACACACACACACACACACACACACACACACACACACACACACACACACACACCAGAACCCTACAATCCCAGAGGGAAGTGGAGAACCCTCCTCAAACAGTGCAACAGCCACATGGATTGGGGCACCACCCCCACATTCTACCCAACAGACACCCAACCTGCCCCATCCCCTGTCAGCCCCCTACTAAGTACCCACCTAGGGCACCCTCCCCCCACCCACCCCCACTCACCCCCCTTCTCCCCCACACCCCTCTCCCCAGGACCTCCCTTCTCCCCCATCCCCAATTCCCTCCCTTCTCCCACATGCCTTCCCGTCTCTCCCACCCCCATGCCCTCCCTTCCCCCCCTCCTCCCTAAGCCCCCCACTCTCCCCCACCCCACCTAAGTCTTCCCCTCACCCCCACTCCCCTAAACCCTCTCCTCTTCCTCACCCACCTCAGCCCTCCCTTTTCCCCCACGCCCCCCAAGCCCTCCACCCTTTTCTCTCCCCCCAAGCCCCCCCTTCTCCCCTATCCCCCACAGCCTCCTCCCCCCATGCTTCCCCAACCCTCCTCCTCTTATCCACCCCCTGTACCCTCCCCCTCTTATCCACCCCCTCTTATCCACCCCCTGTATCCTCCCCCTCTTATCCACCCCCTGTACCCTCCCCCTCTCCCCCACCACCCCAAGCCCTCCCTCCTCCACCAATCCCCCCGTGCCAGGTCCCCCAGCTCCTACTCACCCCAGATCCCAAAGGTCCCCCCCCCCCCAGAAAAGAAGCAGAAGAGAGTCAGTTTCAGGGTGATGTACTCGAACATAGATGGGATCACAAGCAAGACAAGTGAACTAAGGGAAAGAGCACAAGAAGTTAACCCAGATGTAATCGGACTCACTGAAACAAAACTCTCTGGAATCATAACGAATGCCGTGTTTCCCCAGGAGTATACAGTAATAAGGAAAGAGAGGGAAGGTAGGGGAGGAGGCGGAGTGGCCCTACTCATGAGAAGGGAATGGAGTTTTAAGGAGATGGCCATCCCGGGCTGTGAGGAGTTCAGAGACTACATAGCAGGCACCATAACAATGGGAGGACCAAGAATAGTAGTAGCAGTAATATACAACCCTCCACCAAATGACAGGAGACCCAGTCAAGAGTATGAAAACAACAATAAGGCAGTTAACACTATAATTGAGAGGGCAGCCTCTGCTGCCTGTAAAAATAGATCCCACCTGCTCATCATGGGCGACTTCAATCACGGAAAGATTGACTGGGAGAACAAGGAACCGCATGGAGGCGAGGATACGTGGAGAGCCAAACTATTGGAGGTGGTGACAAGCAACTTTTTAACCCAGCATGTCGGAGAACCCACAAGGATGAGAGGCAATGACGAACCAGCGAGACTCGACCTAGTCTTCACTCTGAACGACTCCGACATAAGAGAAATCGGTTTTGAGGACCCAGTAGGAATGAGCGACCACAGTGTACTGGTGTTTGAGTACTTGATTGAAGAAGGGTTATTGAACTCGAGGAGGGATACCGAAACCAAAAGGTTAGCATACCGAAAGGGAAACTATGAGGGGATAAGAAAATTCCTAACAGATATAGCATGGGAAACAGAGCTCAGGGGAAAGACGGCCCAAGATATGATGGATTACATCACGCAGAAGTGCAAGGACGCAGCAAACAAGTTTGTCCCAGTCCCAAAGGAAAACAGAGAAATGAAGATGAGAAACCCATGGTTTAATCAAAGATGTAGGCTAGCTAAGCAGCAAAGTAAAAGGGCATGGAGAAACTATAGGAATAACAGGACACTGGAGAGCAGAGAAAGATACCAGAATGCCAGGAATGAATATGTCAGGATGAGAAGAGAGGCAGAAAGACAATACGATAATGACATCGCAAGCAAGGCAAAGACTCAGCCTAAATTGTTGCATAGCCACATTAGGAGAAAAACAACAGTAAAGGAACAGGTTATGAGATTAAGGATAGGGCGGAAGGATTCACTACAAATGACAAGGAAGTGTGTGAGGAATTGAATAAGAAATTCCAAGAGGTCTTCACCTTAGAGCAAGGAGAAATTCCAGAGGTAAGTGAGGGAATAGCTAACCAGGAACCACTGGAAGAGTTTGAGATAACCAGTGGGGATGTAAGGAAGTGTTTACTAGAGTTGGACGTGACGAAGGCTATAGGCCCAGATGGAATCTCCCCTTGGGTTCTAAAGTAAGGAGCAAGAGAACTGAGCCTACCACTCTCCATAGTGTATAACAAATCACTGGCAACAGGGGAACTGCCAGATATTTGGAAAGCAGCTAACGTAGTCCCGATATACAAGAAAGGGGATAGACTGGAGGCACTGAACTTCAGGCCAGTGTCCCTAACCTGCATACCATGCAAACTGTTGGAGAAGATTGTAAAAAAACTAGTGGAGCATCTGGAGCGAAGGAACTTTGTAGCACAGCATCAACATGGGTTCAGGGATGGCAGGTCCTGCCTCACAGGGTTACTTGAATTCTACAACCAGGCAACACAAATAAGGCAAGAAAGAGAAGGGTGGGCAGACTGCATATTTTTGGATTGTCAGAAAGCCTTTGATACAGTGCCACACAAGAGGCTAGTGCGAAAGTTGGAGATGCAGGCTGGAGTGAGAGGGAAGGTACTCCGGTGGATAGAGGAGTACCTAAGCAACAGGAGACAACGAGTCTGTGTGAGGGGTGAGGTCTCAGATTGGCGAGACGTCACAAGTGGAGTCCCGCAGGGGTCAGTCCTTGGACCTATACTGTTTCTGGTATATGTAAATGATCTCCCAGAGGGTATAGATTCGTTCCTCTCAATGTTTGCCGACGATGCAAAAATTATGAGGAGGATTGAAACAGAGGATGATAGTAGGAGACTACAAGATGACCTGGATAGACTGAGTGAATGGTCCAACAAATGGCTGTTGAAGTTCAACCCGAGTAAATGCAAAGTAATGAAACTAGGTAGTGGAAACAGAAGGCCAGGCACAGGATACAGAATAGGAGATGAAGTACTTAATAAAACAGACAGAGAGAAAGATCTAGGAGTTGATATCACACCAAACCTGTCTCCTGAAGCCCACATAAAGAGAATAACGTCTGCGGCATATGCGAGGCTGGCTAACATCAGAACGGCGTTCAGGAACCTGTGTAAGGAATCATTCAGAATCTTGTACACCACATATGTAAGACCAATCCTGGAGTATGCGGCCCCAGCATGGAGCCCGTACCTTGTCAAGCACAAGACGAAGCTGGAAAAAGTCCAAAGGTATGCTACTAGACTAGTCCCAGAACTAAGAGGCATGAGTTATGAGGAAAGGCTGCGGGAAATGCACCTTACGACACTGGAAGACAGAAGAGTAAGGGGGGACATGATCACAACCTACAAAATCCTCAGGGGAATCGACCTGGTAAACAAGGAAGAACTATTCAACACTGGTGGGACGCGAACAAGGGGACACAGGTGGAAGCTGAGTACCCAAATGAGCCACAGAGACATTAGAAAGAACTTTTTCAGTGTCAGAGTAGTTAGTAAATGGAATGCATTAGGAAGTGATGTGGTGGAGGCTGACTCCATACACAGTTTCAAATGTAGATATGATAGAGCCCAAGAGGCTCAGGAATCTGTACACCAGTTGATTGACGGTTGAGAGGCGGGACCAAAGAGCCAGAGCTCAACCCCCGCAAGCACAATTAGGTGAGTACAATTAGGTGAGTACACACGCACACACACAAACACACACACACAGAGTCGTCTGCAGCATATGGAGGGATACAAAAAAGTGTTCCTGCAGAGGGGCAGGATGAAGGAGGAGAGAGACAGGGCAGCAGAGGCAAGGAGGAAGCGCAGGGAGAGAGGAGCAAACCAGGAAATCACAGCCCTCATCACAACAGTCCCAGAGATAAGAGAACCCAAAACCAGCATCCCAGCAACACCAGAGGGGGGGGGGGGGCAACACCATCACCCTCCTCTGCATAGAAACCCTCCCTTCCCCTCACCCAACCTGCCCCACCCAACCCTCTCTCCCACCCCATTCTGACCCTGACACCCCTTCCCCATTCCCATCATGTCCCCCCTCCCACCTTTTTCCCCCTGTCCCCCCTCCCCCTTCATCCCATACCCTCCATATCCCACCTCCCCCCTCACTGCGTATCCTCCATGTCCCCCCTACCTCCTTAACCCACACCCTACCTGTCCCCCCTTCTTTTAAACCCCCACCCCCCACCCCAAAATCCTCTGAGACCCTGCAAACCACCTCACTGATCCTCTTGTTGGAAATTTCCAACAATAATACAACACTGTTGTATTATTATTAATTATTACTAAATCTACTAATCACTGTAGTAATTAAAATTAACCAAACGTAGAGTTCACATGTACTAATAATTACATCTGTACAATAAGGCTAGAATTCTTACATCACCAGACGCCTGTATTGCGTCAGATTCCATTATAATAAACACATCTATATCCAGAGTGTCAGAGAATTGAATTTGATTCTCTATAAAACAACAGTGTTCTGTGTGGTAATTATTTACAGATAAACTGATCCCTAACTAATGCCAAATAGAGCGTTTATAGTTACAAATGGTATCTGGTAATAAATTTAACGTCACGCGTGAATGCCCTGGAGAGACTTTAATTCATCTCCATTGCTTGTTTACCATCGTAAAACGAGCAAATAATAATATTTAACTCTTCTGAATAATAAACCCGTCCGTATCCGAGCATTTCAATCGCAATTGCGAGAAATTACATTATTCGTAGTAAATAATTTGTGTATCAAATGTGGGACGTGGAGCGGGGCAGAGAGAGACGCCATTACCCGAGGAGACGTCTTGCTGGAGGACGCCACCGAGAGCGGGAGGAGGAAAGTCGCCACTGTGAGGTGTGAAGATTAGTTGCAGAATATAGCAACTCAGCTGGTGTCAGTGTCACGGGAACCTGTTAATTTGTTCCGTGTAGCCCAACGTGACCGGCCAGAGAAGCGCGTCAACATCTAGGCTAGGCTCGACACCACGTGTACATTATTACGACGCCAGAACCTGAACGCGAGCTTCGGCAAGCCTCAACTTACACAGTGCCCTATTAGCTAAGTTCTTTTATTCCCTTTTGATGCATCATTATGGATAGGTTATAGCCGGGTAGCTTGCCGTCACGCTGAGCGACTAAAATAAAACGCAGGTTATTATCTGTCTCCACTCTCCATTTTAATTTCTTGAACATAGATATTTAGCAGCCTTATATGTTGCTACTGAATATATTTTGATTTGCAGCGTGTGTGAAGAATTCCCCGAGCTGTCATTTCCCGTGTTAATCATCTCCCAGTGTTCCATGATGAGTTCAGGAGATTCCGAGGATGAGTCATAACCGATGTCTTGGAAAACATCTTCAAGCTAAGACCCTTTTCCGTATTCCTTAAATTACATTATCTGTAGTGTATTATTACTACGGATCACTGTTTTCTGGATTAACACGTGTTTATTATAATCATTAATTTCTCATGCTCATAATCTATGTTCTTATTGGTGATTGTTTTAGTGATTCTATAATTGGTCATAGGATTAGTTTATTGCATAATGAACTGGTGCACGAACCACACTAGTTCCTAGACATATATGAAGTTCTAGTAATAACCCCCCCAATGTAGGTGTTTGAGGCTTTGATTCAGTTAAATTATATACAGCCCATTAATTATACAAGTGATTATATTCTAGTATTTATCCATAGTTACTGGTTCATCTAGGAATTTTCTAATGATCACAGTTTATTAGTTTCACTCTTTACTATAAAAGCGGGTGGTCCTTCGTAATTGATTTTCATTATATTAATATTTAAATAAATAGAGTCAAGCCCCAAATGTCCCACATTATGGTCCTCATCGAACTGGATAAACATAAATTATAATTATAAATACTAATTATTAATAACTAATCCTTGTGTGATGTAGTCTAGACTAACCATATAATTAATTGTGTCTGCCAACAGCGTAACACATAAGTTAGTCTAAGTCACACCAATTCATTGCTACTTTCACCTCATGTATAAGGTAGCACTCGTGGGACACAGTCAATTGCCCACAACACTTTGGCCTACACTTCATACTGAAGTAAGAATCTTTAGGTCACCAGGAGCATCAGCTCATAACCTTTATATGTTTTCACTTGTGTGTGCAAGTGCACACTTATAAACTATAAAAAACAAAAAAAAACAAAAATACAGCACAATTATATTCACCTTACTGCACCACAATAATCTTTACCAATCTTATTAGGTAGAATTTAGGCTGAGATTGTGCTGAATTTGGTACAAGCCCAGACTAAATAAAATTTTAGTTCTTAGGTAGGAATTATCACGACTAGACTTCAGCTAGTCGGTAGTGTATGTATTATACTATTTGTGCTGACCCTATCCAGGGTGGGATTAAACTTTGAGATAACTCTGATTGGAGTGTCTCCATAATATTTCTCTTGTACTCATTATTTGTGTATCTATTTTGTGTATTGCTGGATGATCCCCATTACCTCTAATGGTGATATAGAGGAGCTAACAGGACGAGAACTAATGGTGAAGTTCAGACAATGCACAAAATATCTAGCTACTTGTTGTTAGGTAGGTACATTTAACCTTAAGTGAGGTAGAGTATAAATTAGCCACATTAAATTAGGCTACATTTAATGTTACTTGTCCACTAATGAACAAGTACCCAAGCTTCATTAGTAATATATATACTAATCCCATGAAGTTTGGACCCAAGCCCAACATGGCTACTCCTGAGCAATTAAGGAGAACCTATATTGGCCTTAAAGGTCATTTAACCAGACTAATTAACAAGGCTGAGGGCTTATCTAAAGAAACTCCCATTGACTCTTATCACTTAGAGACATCAGTAAGAGTAGCTGATCTGAAATTTGATCAAGTTAGGTCTACAAGTAAGTCTTATATTACTCTACTGAATACCATAGAAGCTGATCCTGATGAAGTAGGTCAAATTGTAGACGATATCTCCCAGTATGAAGATGGGACTCAAGGTAAACTCTACATGCTATCTAAACTAGCAAAACAATCTGAATCCAATACAAATAATACAATGTCTCAATTCAGTAACCAACTACCAGAGGTTCGTTTACCTATTTTAGACTTGCCTACATTTACAGGATTAGATACAGAAAATTGGGACAATTTTTGGACTTCATTTGAAGTTCATATACATAAGAAATCGTCTCTTGACAAGGTTTCTAAATTCTCATACCTACTTAGTCTTCTCAAAGGAGAGGCTAAAAAGGTCATACATAACCTAACTCTCGATGAGAGTAATTATGAGGAAGCTATAAAACTGTTGAAGTTGAACTATTCCAACAAAGAGTTGAGTATAGCTACCCTCTATTACCAATTGCTAGATCTGAATGCACCAAATAGTAGACCAGAGTCAATTCAAAGCTTCAGACTAGAAGTAGAGTCTCTAGTAAAGGCCTTAGGTACTAAAGTTGATATACCAGCTTCAGAATGGTCAATCAAGTTACTTTTGCAGAGGAAATTACCTCGAAATGTCTTGACAGAGCTCTGCTCACACTATAACACCGAGTTTCTCACTCTTGACCAAATAATTGAGGGATTGAGAATAACGGTTAACAGGTTGAAGACTCATGATAAAATTAAACCTGAGTCTAAACCAACTAGTACTGACACTTCAGTCAAACCCAAACAGACTTTGAATAAGTCTAATAAAAATAAATCCAAGACTACTCCATCCACTGGGAAAAGAAGTGGAAATGTAGGTACTTATTCGGTGTCTCCTGAGATAACCAATGACTTGTCTACTAAAGAGACCAAGTCGAACAAAGAGAGAAGGTGTCTGTTCTGCAATCAAGGACATACCACCTACCAATGCTCTGTTTATCCTACTTATAATACTAGGATTAAAAGGTTGCAAGAAATACACAAGTGCATGGGTTCTCATGATCCCAAAAAATGTGTAGTGCAGCTACGTTCCTGCAATAGATGCAACCAAGGTGTACATCACTACGCCTTATGTAGAAAATCTTCTACACCAACCATGACCACTGGGGAGAATTCCACAAATTCTACCACAGTGCAATATTGCAAAGTGTATCAAGAAATAAATGTACTTGCTACTGAGTCAGGCAATAATACCACTCTGTTGACCAGACCACACACTAGAAATTGAAGGGACGAAGACGTTTCGGTCTGTCCTGGACCATTCTCAAGTCGATTGTGATGAGGACAGGTAGGGACAGGCATTAAATAGGCAAGAGAGAGCTGAGGAATTATTTAATGCCTGTCCCTACCTGTCCTCATCACAATCGACTTGAGAATGGTCCAGGACGGACCGAAACGTCGTCGTCCCTTCAATTTCTAGTGTGTGGTCTGGTCAACATACTTCAGCCACGTTATTGTGACTCATCGCCTGAATACCACTCTGCCTACAGCTCAACTTAGACTAATAAACAGGAAATCTAGAGTAACACTAGAGGTCTTTTTGATCAAGGATCACAGAAAACCTTCATTACACAACAGTTAGTAGAGCAGTTAAAATTAAAACCTGCCAAAAGTGTGAGGTTAAATATTTCTGGTTTCTTAACTAATAGTGGACCTCGTGACTACCAAGTAGTTAAGGTATTAGTGAGACTTGGATCTTCCACAAGTCCAATACAAGCAGTAGTAGTAGATAAACTTCCAACAGACCTGCAGGTCACAGGGTTAGCTCGCACTGCGAGACATCTTAAACGAAACCGCATGAGGCTAGTAGATTATAAAATAAATTCTGACTGCCTCACTGATGTTGGAATACTTATAGGCGCAGATCATTATTACAAATTTATAACTGGATGCACCAGACAACACGGAATGAATTTGTTGTCATCTGCTGGAGGCAAATTGCTTACTGGAGCGGTGCTTTTCCGACAAAATCCAGCGTCAACAAACCAACAATCTAATAACATAATAGTGGCGTGACTAGGCTTGGAACAGTCCCCCTACGTTTCAGAGAAATATCTGAAGATATTGAGTCTGATCCACCTGTACATGTCTGTGGGATTTAGACACTTTAGGTATTATCCCTGAACAACCAAGCCCTGATGATATGTGGACTTACCAGCATATACCTGGATACAGTTGTCTATAAAATAAACAATACTGGGTAAGACTCCCATGGAAGTTGAATCATCCACAACTTCCAGTTAATTATTTTATGGCAGCCTCACAATTGCAGTCTCAATTAGCACGACTACAGAAGCAGCCAGACAAACTGAACATGTATCATCAACTCATCCAACAACAACTTAACAGTAAATTTATTGAAGTTGTTGATAACGATGACCGAAAATTAGGTCATTATTTACCTCACCACGCTGTGGTGAAAGATTCATTGACAACACCTATTCGTATTGTCTTCAACTGCAGTGCTAAAGCAAACCCAAGCAGTGTGTCTTTAAATGAATGTCTCCAAACGGGACCTAGCCTAACACAAAGGCTACATGATGTGCTGTTACGATTCCGCACTGGTGTTTTCGCCTATACTGCTGATATCAGCAAAGCTTTCCTCAGAGTAGGTTTGCAGGAGGAAGATGTAACTACACAAAGTTTCTCTGAATTAAGGATCCACGGGATCCTAACAGTGATATCATCACATATCGTTTTGCCTCAGTATTATTCGGAGCTACGTCCTCACCGTTTCTTTTGCAAGCAACATTAGACACACATTTGAGGAAGTCAAATAGCCCTTATAAGGTAGACATTAGCGACAACTTGTATGTCGACAATTTCCAGGGAACAACTAATGATCAAACTAATTTGGTAGAAATCTACCATGAGGCTAACCGTGAGCTATTAGGAGTCAATATGCCACTACAGTCATGGGCCTCCAATAATGAATTACTAAACCAGGTAATCGAGAAAGAATTTCCAGGTTATCAGGTACCCAATCAATTAAAGGTTCTAGGCGTGGAATGGAACACCGGTACTGACGAGATGAATGTCAAGTCAGTACAAACCGATAACTCAACCCTTACCATGAGAACATTGCTCTCGTTTGTCAGTCAACCATTTGACCCTTTAGGCTTACTTAGTCCTATATTAATAACGGGCAAACTCCTAATGCAGGAGTGCTGGCAGAAACATATGGGATGGGATGATCCGTTACCAAGTGAGTTACAAGCTAAATGGCAGATACTCTCAACGGATTTTAATCAGTTAGGTGTTTTGAAATTTCCTCGTAATGCTTCAGGACCAAACTTACCCACCAATTTGCACGTGTTCTGCGATGCCTCTGGCAAAGCATATGGCGCTGTAGCCGACTTAGTTAATAGTGCACAATCAATTTTGCTCACATCTAAAGCAAGAGTTGCTCCCATTAAGAAGAGATCTTTACCTCAAATGGACTTGACTGCATTGCTGGTGGGAGTAAGATTGGCTCATTGCCTGACAAAGACACTCAATAATATCCACTTTGGTGAGATTGTCGTGTGGTCAGACAATGAGGCAGTCTTACAATGGGTAAGAAACAACAACAACAAGACTCCCTACGTCAGTAATCGTGTTAGGGAAATTCATGAGTTATCTGCTGGATATAAATTCAGACATGTTCCTACTAAGGACAATCCTGCAGATTATTTATCTCGAGGATTAACACTAAAACAACTTATCAAGTCTTCGCTGTGGTTCAATGGACCTTCATGGCTTGTTGGTGGTCAGTGGCCCAAACAAAAGCCACAAGTCATAGTGACCAATATCACCACTCCCATGAAAGAACCAGAACATCAACGAATCTTAGCCATTGATCCTCACAATTATTCTAACTTAAGTAAGTTATTAAGAGTGACTGCACATGTGTTTGACTTTCTTGCTAAGATAGGAATTCGACATAAGTTTCCCAATCCTATCCTCTACTGGATCAAACGTGCACAACAAGAGACATATGGAAGCGAGTATGAAAATCTTCCAGATAAATTAACTAAGTCTCTAGGTATCTGGTATGATGCCAACACTCATAATATACTAAGATGTGGAGGACGTTTGCTTATGCAAAAATTAATCTAGACACAAAGAATCCAATTCTTCTACCGCGTCACCACATCATCACTAAACTTCTTGTTTTACATCACCATCAATATGGTACTTTACATGGTAGAGTGTTAGATACTCTCACCGACCTTAGACAAAAGTACTGGCTTCCTCAAGGTCGTCAGACAGTCAAGTCAATAATTAAATTCTGTGTAATCTGTGAAAGATACGATGCTAGAGTATGTCCTTACCCAGGACCTCCACCACTCCCTGAAGAAAGAGTGGTTCATCTTCGTCCCTTTGAAACCACTGGTGTTGATTACACAGGAGACTTACTTCTCACTGGCAACCCAGACAAGATACCAGTGAAAGCATACATTTGTCTCTTTACGTGTGCTACAACCAGAGGCGTACATTTGGAAGTGACTTCAGATATGAGTGCTGAAGCCTTCATCCAGGCCTTCCGCAGATTTGCAGCTCGCAGATCTTGTCCCAAACTAATGATATCGGACAATGGTTCCAATTTTGTGGCAGGAGAAGCCTGTCTGCGAGAAGTCTGGAATCATCCAGAAGTACAGTCAGTCCTGCAGCGACGACAATGTCACTGGAAATTTATAGCACCAAGAGCCCCTTGGCAAGGTGGGTTCTATGAGCGAATGATAGGCACAGTCAAGAAGTGTTTAAGAAAAACTTTACACAGACAAAGGTCAGTTACCCAAGCTCCAAACCATTGTTGTGGAAATCGAGGCGCGAGTCAATAACCGCCCATTAACATACCTGTCTGATGATTTCTCCCAGAGAGAACCTCTGAGTCCCTCACACTTGATACATGGAGGTCTACTGAGCCCTCTCATCCCTTTAGCCGAAGAGGACCCCGTAGACCCGTCACATGTAACCAGAGGTGACTTGGTGGAAAGCTACCAGCATCTCTCAAGGGTTATTAACAGGTGGAATGAGGTGTGGACTCGAGAGTACCTCACAGCTCTACGAGAGTACCACTACGGAGCTTCGAGTCCTTATAATAAAGTGCAACTTAAAACAGGGGACCTAGTACTAGTCGACAGTGATGGACCAAGGTCAGAGTGGCCCATAGGCAAAATTGTTGCCATTCATCCAGATCAAGGTGTCCTGAGAGTAGTGAAAGTTTTATGCCAAGGCAACACTACTCTAAAAACTTTAGAGAAGTTGGTTCCTCTCGAATTGGCTGAACGAGAGTATCAACCAGAACCAGTTTCTCCAGTAGTTTCCGAGGACAGTAATTCTGATCCAGTGAGCAACCATCCCACTAGAGCTGCTGCTCAACAATGTAAGCGGAGACTACAAGCCTATTACAGCTCTGACCAAGAGTAAATCCCTTTACATCCAATTTAAGCAACCATGATGATACTGTGGTGTGATGTCAAGTAACAAACCATTACAAGTCACTATGACCCAGGACATTCTCATCACAGTAAATTCTCTGTTGTTTGAATTGTGTGATTTAAATATTTAATTGTTGTAAGGCTATAAATAACATTATTTATCTAGAGTATCTGAGAGTTTGCAGACTTTGAGACTTTGTAACATACACATTACATGTCATAGCGACACCAGTCCCAGAGTCTATTGTAAGCTTTCTTAATTATCAACTTTAGGTAATTCTTAATAACATGTTCCATTTAACATGAAATCAGCAAGACTTAAGTTTCTTGTATGTCCTTGACATATATGGGACATTCGTTATGTGTGTACTAACATACTAACATACTAATATACTAATATTAATACCAACTTCGGGTGGGTGTGTCAGTACTCCACATTACACTGCAACCCGATAAATCTCCCCCCGGAGTTATGTTGGAAATTTTCAACAATAATACAACACTGTTGTATTATTATTAATTATTACTAAATCTACTAATCACTGTAGTAATTAAAATTAACCAAACGTAGAGTTCACATGTACTAATAATTACATCTGTACAATAAGGCTAGAATTCTTACGTCACCAGACGCCAGTATTGCGTCAGATTCCATTATAATAAACACATCTATATCCAGAGTGTCAGAGAATTGAATTTGATTCTCTATAAAACAACGGTGTTCTGTGGTAATTATTTACAGATAAACTGATCCCTAACTAATGCCAAATAGAGCGTTTATAGTTACAACTGTTATCTGGTAATAAATTTAACGTCACGCGTGAATGCCCTGGAGAGACTTTAATTCATCTCCATTGCTTGTTTACCATCATAAAACGAGCAAATAATAATATTTAACTCCTCTGAATAATAAACCCGTCCTTATCCGAGCATTTCAATCGCAACTGCGAGAAATGATATTATTGTAGTAAATAATTTGTGTATCAAATGCGGGACGCGGAGCGGGGGCAGAGAGAGACGCCATTACCCGAGGAGACGTCTTGCTGGAGGACGCCACCGGGAGCGGAGGAGGAAAGTCGCCACTGTGAGGTGTGAAGATTAGTTGCAGAATATAGCAACTCAGCTGGTGTCAGTGTCACGGGAACCTGTTAATTTGTTCCGTTTAGCCCAACATGACCGGCCAGAGAAGCGCGTCAACATCTAGACTAGGCTCGACACCACGTGTCAGTTATTACGACGCCAGAACCTAGGACGCGAGCTTCGGCAAGCCTCAACTTACACAGTGCCCTATTAGCTAAGTACCTTTATTCCCTTTTGATGCATCATTATGGATAGGTTATAGCCGGGTAGCTTGCCGTCACGCCGAGCGACTAAAATAAAACACAGGTTATTATCTGTCTCCACTCTCCATTTTAATTTCTTGAACATAGATATTTTGTAGCCTAATATGTTGCTACTGAATATATTTTGATTTGCAGCGTGTGTGAAGAATTCCCCGAGCTGTCATTTCCCGTGTTAATCATCTCCCAGTGTTCCATGATGAGTTCAGGAGATTCCGAGGATGAGTCATAACCGATGTCTTGGAAAACGTCTTCAAGCTAAGACCCTTTTCCGTATTCCTTAAATTACATTATCTGTAGTATATTATCACTACGGATCACTGTTTTCTGGATTAACACGTGTTTATTATAATCATTAATTTCTCATACTCATAATCTATGTTCTTATTGGTGATTGTTTTAGTGATTCTATAATTGGTCATTGGATTAGTTTATTGCATAATGAACTGGTGCACGAAACACACTAGTTCCTAGACATATATGAAGTTCTAGTAATAACCCCCCAATGTAGGTGTTTGAGGCTTTGATTCAGTTAAATTATACACAGCCCATTAATAATACAAGTGATTATATTCTAGTATTTATCCATAGTTACTGGTTCATCTAGGAATTTTCTAATGATCACATTTTATTAGTTTCCCTCTTTACTATAAAAGCGGGTGGTCCTTCGTAATTGATTTTCATTACATTAATATTTAAATAAATAGAGTCAAGCCTCAAATGTCCCAGACCTCTCACCCACGGAACAGCTTCCCACACCAGCAGAATGCTTGCCAAGAAAGGGACATGAAAATGAACAGAAGAAAGTGAGCTTCAAGGCGATGTACACTAACATAGATGGGATTTGAAATAAAACAAGTGAACTTGGAGAATGGGCACTAGAAGAAAACCCAGACATAATAGCACTCACAGAAACAAAGTTACCGAAAATCATAACAAACGCAGTGTTTTCACAGGACTACTATGTAGTGAGGAAAGAGAGAGAAGGGAGAGGAGGAGGTGGTGTAGCTCTGCTACTAAGAGAAGGTTGGAGTTTCGAAGAGATGGTAATTCAGAACTGTGAAGGTTTCAGTGACTACATTTCAGGCACCATAGCAGCTGGAGGACAGAAAATTATAATAGTAGTCATATATAACCCCCCACCAAATGACAGAAGACCCAGACAGGAATATGATAGAAACAACTTGGCCACCATCAATATAATAGAGAGAGCAGCTTCTGTGGCTAGCAGGAACGGATCCAGACTTCTAATCATGGGAGACTTCAAGCATGGGAAGATAGATTGGGGAAACAGAGACCCACATGGAGGCCCAGAAACATAAAGAGAGCTAAGCTGCTGGATGTGGCAACAAGAAACTTTCTAAGTCAACACGTCAAGGGACCGACAAGAATGAGAGGAGGGGATGAACCAGCCTTGCTTGATCTGATATTTACCCTAAATGAGTCGGATATAAGGGAAGTTAAGTTGGAAGCCCCCTTGGGAAAGAGTGATCATAGTGTATTGAGCTTTGAGTACCTGGTTGAGCTGGGAATTATCACCCCCAAAAAAGAACTGGGAACCAAAGGGCTGGCGTACCGAAAGGGAAACTATGAGGAAATGAATAAATTCCTAAGGGATATACATTGGGACACAGAACTCGGAACCAAGTCCGTACAACACATGATGGACTATGTCACCCAAAAATGTCAGGAGGCTGTAAGCAGGTTTGTCTCAGCCCGACAGAAAAAAACAGAAAAGCAAATAAAGAATCCGTGGTTTAATAAGGAATGTATGAAAGCAAAGGAGCAGAACAAAAGGGCATGGAGGAACTTCCGTAATAACAGAACACCAGAAAGTAAAGAGAGATACTAGAGAACCAGGAACGAGTATGTCAGTGTGAGAAGAGCAGCTGAGAAAAGGTATGAAAATGATATAGCTAATAAAGCCAAGACCGAACCCAAGCTACTACACAGTCACATCAGGAGGAAGACAACAGTGAAGGAAAAGGTGATGAAACTTAGGGTGGGCGAGGACAGGTACACAGAGAATGAGAGGTGTGTGTGAAGAACTCAACAAAAGGTTCCAGGAGGTCTTTACAATAGAACAGGGAGATGTCGCGGCGCTAGAAGAGGTGGCAGCAAACCAGGTGACCTTGGATAGGTTCGAAATTACAAGAGATGAGGTCAAGAAGCACCTATTGGAGCTGGATGTGAGAAAAGCTGTTGGGCCGGATGGAATCTCGCCATGGGTCTTGAAAGAGTGTGCAGGAGCACTTTGCCTACCACTCTCCATAGTGTATAGTAGGTCACTGGAAACGGGGGACCTACCAGAAATATGGAAGACTGCTAATGTAGTACCAATATACAAAAAGGGTGACAGACTAGAGGCACTGAACTACAGGCCAGTGTCCTTAACTTGTATACCATGCAACGTAATGGAGAAGATTGTGAGAAAAAACCTAGTAACACATCTGGAGAGAAGAGACTTCGTGACAACCCATCAACATGGGTTTATGGAGGGTAAATCTTGCCTTACAGGATTGATAGAATTCTACGATCAGGTGACAAAGATTAAACAAGAAAGAGAAGGGTGGGCGGACTGCATTTTTTTGGACTGTCAGAAAGCCTTTGACACAGTACCCCATAAAAGGTTGATGCATAAGCTAGAGAAAAGGGCAGGAGTAACTGGTAGGGCGCTCCAGTAGATAAGGGAGTACCTAAACAATAGGAAGCAGAGAGTTAGTGAGGGGTGAGACCTCAGACTGGCGTGAAGTCACCTGTGGAGTCCCACAGGGCTCTGTACTTGGACCTATCCTGTTTCTGATATACGTAAATGATCTCCCAGAGGGTATAGACTCATTCCTCTCAATGTTTGCTGACGACGCCAAAATTATGAGAAGTATTAAGACAGAGGAGGACAGCTTGAGGCTTCAAGAAGACCTGGACAAGCTGCAGGAATGGTCAAACAAATGGCTGTTAGAGTTTAATCCAAGCAAATGTAATGTAATGAAGATAGGGGTAGGAAGCAGGAGACCAGATACAAGGTATCACTTGGGAGATGAAATACTTCAAGAGTCCGAGAGAGAGAAAGACCTGGGGGTTGATATCACGCCAGACCTGTCCCCTGATGCTCATATCAAGAGGATAACAGCAGCAGCATATGCCAGGTTGGCTAACATAAGAACGGCCCTTAGAAACTTGTGTAAGGAATCTTTCAGAACATTATACACCACATATGTCAGACCAATCCTGGAGTATGCGGCACCAGCATGGAGTCCATATCTAGTCAAGCATAAGACTAAAATGGAAAAGGTTCAAAGGTTTGCCACCAGACTAGTACCCGAGCTGAGAGGTATGACCTACGAGGAGAGACTACGGGAATTAAACCTCACTTCGTTGGAAGACAGAAGAGTTAGGGGGGACATGATCACCACATTCAAGATCCTCAAGGGAATTGACAGGGTTGATAAAGACAGGCTGTTTAACACAAGGGGCACACGCACTAGGGGACACAGGTGGAAACTGAGTGCCCAAATGAGCCACAGAGATATTAGAAAGAACTTTTTTAGTGTCAGAGTGGTTGACAAATGGAATGCATTAGGAAGTGATGTGGTGGAGGCTGACTCCATACACAATTTCAAGTGTATATATGATAGAGCCCAATAGGCTCAGGAACCTGTACACCTGTTGATTGACAGTTGAGAGGCGGGACCAAAGAGCCAGAGCTCAACCCCCGCAAGCACAACTAGGTGAGAACTAGGTGAGTACACACACACACACACACACACACACACACACACACACACACACACACACACACACACACACACACACACACACACACACACAGACACACACACACACAGACACACACACACACACACACACACACACACACACACACACACACACACACACACACACACACACACACACACATACATACAGTACCACACAAAAGGCAAGTGAAAAAGCTGGAGATGCAGGCCGGTGTGAAACGGAAGGTACTCCATTGGATAAAGGAGTGCCTAAGCAACAAGAAACAACGAGTCAGTGTGAAGGATGAGGTCTCAGATTGGCGAGACGTTACAAGTGGAGTCCAGCAGGGGTCAGTCATTGGACCTATACTGTTTCTGATATATGTAAAAGATCTCCCAGAGGGTATAGAATCATTTCTCTCAATGTTTGCTGATGATGCAAAAATTATGAGGAGGATTGAAACAGAGGATGATAGTAAGAGAAAACAAGATGACCTAGACAGACTGAGTGAATGGTCCAACAAATGGCTGTTGAAGTTCAACCCTAGTAAATGCAAAGTAATGAAACAAGGCAGTGGAAACAGGAGGCCAGACACAGGATACAGAATAGGAGATGAAGTACTTATGAAACGGACAGAGAGAAAGATCTAGAAGTTGATATCACAATAAACCTGTCTCCTGAAGCCCACATAAAAAGAATAACGTCTGCAGCATATGCGAGGCTGGCTAACATCAGAACAGCGTTCAGAAATCTGTGTAAATAATCATTCACAATCTTGTACACCACACATGTAAGACTAATCCTGGACTATGCAGCCCCAGCATGGAGCCCGTACCTTGTCAAGCACAAGATGAAGCTGGAAAAAGTCCAAAGGTATGCTACTAGACTAGTCCCAGAATTAAGAGGAATGAGATACGAGGAAAGGCTGCAGGAAATGCACCTTTCGACCCTGGAGGACAGAGGAGTAAGGGGAGACATGATCACAACCTACAAAATCCTCAGGGAAATCGACCAGGTAAACAAGGATATACTATTCAACACTGGTGGTACGCAAACAAGGGGACACAGGTGGAAACTGAGTACCCACATGAGCCACAGGAACATTAGAATTAACTTTTTCAGTGTCGGAGTAGTTAACAGATGGAATACATTAGGCAGTGATGTGGTGGAGGCTGACTCCATACACAGTTTCAAATGTAGATATGATTGAGCCCAGTAGGCTCAGGAATCTGTACACCAGTTGATTGACAGTTGAGAGGCGGGAACATAGAGCCAAAGCTCAACCCCCACAAGCACAAATAGGTTATCTTGAGATGATTTCGGGGCTTTAATGTCCCCGCGGCCCGGTCCTCGACCAGGCCTCCACCCCCAGGAAGCAGCCCGTGACAGCTGACTAACACCCAGGTACCTATTTTACTGCTAGGTAACAGGGGCATAGGGTGAAAGAAACTCTGCCCATTGTTTCTCGCCGGCGCCCGGGATCGAATCCGGGACCACAGGATCACAAGTCCAGCGTGCTGTCCGCTCGGCCGCCCGGCTCCCCAGGTGAGTACAAATAGGTGATTAAACGCACTCATTGTGTCTGTCTGTCTCTCTCTCCCTCTCTCACTCCCTCTTTCTCGCCCTTCCTCCCTCCCTCCCTCTCTCTCCCGCTCGCCCTCCATTCCTCCCTCCCTCTCTCGCCCTCCCTCGATCCCTTTCTCGCCCTCTCTCGATCCCTCTGGCGCCCTCCCTCGACCCCTCTCTCGCCCTCCCTCGATCCCTTTCTCGCCCTCCCTCGACCCCTCTCTCGCCCTCCCCCCCCCTCTCTCGTACCCGCTCCCTTCCTCTCACCCTCTCCTCCTCTCTCACCCTTCTTCTCTCTCTTGCTCTCTCTATCTACCTATCTCTCTCTCTCTGTCTCTCTCTCTCTCTCTCTCTCTCTCTCTCTCTCTCTCTCTCTCTTTCTCTCCCTTCCTCCCAGCAAACACAAATCATCTACACAACGTTCGCCTATCTCTTCCCATAGGTGTGGGAATGATTTGCATTGAGAATGGTGCAGGAGAGCCTTTGAGAAACTTTTACTCAAAAAATCCAAACACAAAGGTTTAATTATAAATTGTTTTTCTACAATTATTTTCTTCCAAATGTAAAACAAATAGTTTTTACATGTTTAAATATAAAATTTATGGTGTTTTTTTGTAAAATTAATTAATAAATTGTGAATGATATATTGGCTGAGTGAAACCTTTAAAATCCATTTAGTTATAATATGAACAGAAAAAAGTAGTTTTCCAAATTTTCTAAAAATCGCTCTTTTTAACACAATTTGACTCCTTATGCATTCCACTAAACACTAATATCATGTTTAAATATATAATTTATGTATTATTCCCTAAGATAATTTATATAAATTATAAAAGTTGCTGGAAAGTGGTGAGAAAGAATCTGAAAACGTTTTGTTGTCTTATATTGGCGTGTTCTTATTAACTAGAGTGAGTAAGAGTGAGCGAGAGTGGGTAAGAGTGAGTAAGAGTGACTGAAGGTGAATGAGAGTGCCAGAGAGTGTGTAAGTGTGAGTAAGAGTGAGTATAAGTAAGAGTGACTGAGAGTGAGTAAGAGTGACAGAGTGAGAGTAAGGGTGACAGAATGAGTAAGAGTGAGAGTAAAGTGATTGAGAGTAAGGGTGAGTATGAGAGTAAGAGTGATTGAGAGTTAGAGTGAGAGTAAGATTGATTGAGAGTGATTGAGAGTAAGAGTGATTGAGAGTAAGAGTGATTGAGAGTAAGAGTGATTGAGAGTAAGAGTGATTGAGAGTAAGAGTGATTGGGAGTAAGAGTGATTGAGAGTAAGAGTGATTGGGAGTAAGAGTGATTGGGAGTAGGAGTTAGAGTGAGAGTAGGAGTAAGAATGAGAATAAGAGTGATTGAGAGTAAGAGTGAGTAAGAGTAAGAATGAGAGTAAGAGTGATTGGGAGTAAGAATGATTGGGAGTAAGAGTGAGAGTAAGAGTAAGAATGAGAATAAGAGTGATTGAGAGTAAGAGTGATTGGGAGTAGGAGTAAGAATGAGAGTAGGAGTGATTGAGAGTAGGAGTGATTGGGAGTAGGAGTGAGTTGGGAGTAAGAGTGATTGAGAGTAAGAGTAATTGGGAGTAAGAGTATGAGAGTAAGAGTGAGAGAGTGAGTATGAACGGGTAAGGGTGACTGAGAGTGAGTAAGAGTGACAGAGTAAGAATGACAGAGTAAGAGTGACAGAGAGTAAGAGTGACAGAGAGTAAGAGTGACAGAGAGTAAGAGTGACAGAGAGTAAGAGTGACAGAGAGTAAGAGTGACAGAGAGTAAGAGTGACAGAGTAAGAGATTAAGAGTGATTATGAGAGAGTTAAGAGTGTGAGGTGTGAGAGGGTAGCAGGCCAGGGAGGCAGGATGTGTGGTCACAGGCGAGGCCTAGGCCTCGTGATCTCTAATGTTGGTTTTTATATATATGTTGGATTTTTTGTCCTGTTTCAAATTATAATTATTTAGCAGGAATGTAATAAGATATTGCACAGTATTATTGTTACAATAATATATGCATTATTTCCTTGATAATCAAACTTGTTGTTCAAAGATAATATACAATCTTTGAAGGAAACATTTTGAGAGCGCGAGCTGGCAACACTGGGCTGGTGGGTGAGAGAGACATATGGTTAGTTGTGCTCAGACCTTCAGTGGTGAAAGGTGTGTCCCAGCTGGCCGCCACCAGCCGCCACCCGCCACCACCCACCACCAGCCGCCACCCACCACCAGCTGCCACCCGCCACCACCCACCACCCGCCACACCCGCCACCACCCACCACCCGCTGCCACCCGCCGCCACCACCCACCACCCGCCGCCACCACCCACCACCCGCCGCCACCCGCCACCAGCCGCCACCAGCCGCCACCCGCCACCACCCGCCGCCACCCGCCGCCACCCGCCACTAGCCGCCACCAGCCGCCACCCGCCACCACCCACCACCACCCGCCACCCGCCACCACCCGCCACCAGCCGCCACCCGCCACCAGCCGCCACCCGCCACCACCCACCACCAGCCGCCACCCGCCACCACCCACCACCCGCCGCCACCCGCCGCCACCACCCACCACCCGCCGCCACCACCCACCACCCGCCACCAGCCGCCACCAGCCGCCACCCGCCACCACCCGCCACCAGCCGCCACCCGCCACCACCCGCCACCAGCCGCCACCATCCGCCACCAGCCGCCACCCGCCACCAGCCGCCACCCGCCACCAGCCACCGCCACCCACCACCGCCACTCACCACCCGCCTCCACCACCCACCACCAGCCGCCACCAGCCACCGCCACCAGCCACCGCCACCTGCCACCAGCCACCGCCACCCACCACCGCCACCCGCCGCCACCACCCACCACCACCAGCCGCCGCCGCCACCACCACCCATCACCGCCGCCGCCGCCACCACCACCCACCACCACCGCCGCCGCCACCACCCATCACCGCCGCCGCCGCCACCACCCACCACAGCCGCCGCCGCACCGCCACCACCACCCCCACCACCGCCGCCGCCACCAGCCGCCACAATCCGCCACCGCCCGCCACCGCTCGCCACCAGCCGCCATCACCACCACCACCACCACCAGCCGCCATCACCGCCACCAGCTGCCACCAGCTGCCACCACCACCAGCCGCCATCACCGCCACCAGCTGCCACCACCACCAGCCGCCACCACCAGCCGCCACCACCGCCACCACCACCTGCCACCAGCCGCCACCACCGCCCGCTATCAGCCGTCACCGCCCGTTGCCACAGTCACCACCGCCAGCCGCCACCGCCCTCCACTGCCCGCCACCGCCCGCCACCACCCACCACAGCCGCCACCACCCACCACCACCAGCCGCCGCCACCACCACCCACCACCACCGCCGCCACCACCCACCACCGTCAGCCGCCACCACTCATCACAGACGCCGCCACCCGCCACCGCCCGCCACCACCGCCAGACACAGCCGCCACTGTCCGCCACCGCCGCCACTGTCCGCCACCGCCGCCACTGTCCGCCACCGCCGCCACTGTCCGCCACCGCCACCACTGTCCGCCCGCCGCCACCACTGTCTGCCCGCCGCCACCACTGTCTGCCCGCCGCCACCACTGTCCGCCCGCCGCCTCCACTGTCCGCCCGCCGCCTCCACTGTCCACCCGCCGCCTCCACTGTCCGCCCGCCGCCTCCACTGTCCGCCCGCCGCCGCCACTGTCCGCCCGCCGCCGCCACTGTTCGCCCGCCGCCGCCACTGTCCGCCCGCCGCCGCCAGTGTCCGCCCGCCGCCGCCACTGTCCGCCCGCCGCCCACTGTCCACCACCGCCGCCAAAGCCGCCACGGTCCGCCCGCCGCCACTGTCCGCCACAGCCGCCACTGTCCGCCCGCCGCCACTGTCCGCCCGCCGCCACTGTCCGCCCGCCGCCACTATCCGCCACCGCCGCCACTGTCCTCCCGCCGCCACTGTCCGCCCGCCGCCACTGTCCGCCCGCCGCCGCCCTGTCCGCCCGCCGCCACTATCCGCCACCGCCGCCACTGTCCGCCCGCTGCCACTGTCCGCCCGCCGCCACTATCCGCCACCGCCGCCACTGTCCGCCCGACGCCACTATCCGCCACTGCCGCCACTGTCTGCCACAGCCGCCACTCTCCGCCGTACAGCCTCCCCTCTCTCCGCTAGTAAATAATTATAATTGTTAGTAAATAATAAAAGAAATATAAATTATTAGATTTTTTTTACGCTTAAATTGGTTTTAATATTTAAATTGAAAATAATAATATAATATAAAATATAATAAAAATAATATAATATAAAATATAATTTAATTTCAAGAAATTTAACTTTAAACACAAAGATGTGAAAAGGGTTCAGATTATTGACTCAAACCTTTCATAAGAGATTCATATTGGTATATGAATGGATTATGAATGACTCATGTTAGGAGTGTAAAGTTGCCACAACATCTCAAATTAGTGTTAGATACATATGTCTTGGTTATAAGTTTTGGAAACCTATTCAAGTCCACACACAATATCGTATCTGATACGATAAAACAAATGTTTCCAATACTTTCAAATACTTTCCAGATATGTTGTGGCAACCTAAAATTGTTTGCTGGGCTATCTCTCCCTCCCCCTGCCTAACCCTATCAAAACATATCAGGGAGAGGGACAAAATGGCAATAGGACACACCAAGGACACAGGGAACAGCCAAAGTGACCAAATGAAGGAAATGTTAGCCCAAGTTTTAGAGGAATTCAGGAGGGAGATGCATGAAATGAAGAATACCATTAACAACCTGCAAAATTTGCTGACAGCAACAAGGGACGAGATCAATTCCCTCACAGAGAAAAATAATGAGGCTGAGCGTCATATTATCATCCAAAGGGTAGGTGGATATGCTGCATTGGAAGGAAATGCCTCTATACCTTGAACATTTGCAGAAATACCATGAAAGAGCTCAAAAGCAATGGACACAGTGAGGAAGATAGCCATGCAAGCAGCTACCTCACAGGAAGCAGCATGGTGCACCAGTCAGCTGCTGGAAAGAAAAGATCAGTGGTAGCTGTAGGCATCAAAAAACAGGAAGGATCCAATAGGCAAGAATGGAATAGCAAAGACAGAGTGACAGTAAATGGGATACTGAAGGGATTAAAGATGGAATAGGCTAAACAAAACATAGAGAAGGTTTTCAGGTTGGGCTGGTACAACAAGGACACAAACCACCTGGTGAAGATAGAGTTTGCAAACAAGATAACGAAGGAGGTTATTCTAAAAAGGAAGAGTTATCTGCAGTATGTGGAGGAATATAAGAAAGTATTGCTCTATAGAGACTGGACAAAGGAGGAGAGAGGCAGGGCAGCAGAGGCAAGGAGGAAGCACAGGGTGAGAGGAGTAAACCAGGAAAGCACAGCCCCCAACACAACACTTCCAGAGACAAGAGGGGAACTCACAACCTGCATCCCACCAAAACCACAGGGGAGGGCAACACAACCACCATCCTCTGCATAGAAACCCTCCCTACCTGCCCCCTCTCAAATGCTCACACAGCCCTCCCTCCCCCCCCCCACTCCATTCTGACCAGGTGACCACTCACCCATTCACACCTTGTCAAACCTACCCCCTTTCCCCCCTCCCCCTCCATCCCATACCCTCCCTATCCCTCCTCCACCCTCACCCCATATCCTCCAATTACCCCTACCTCGTTACCTAATACCCTACCAGTCCCTCTTCCTTTGATCCCTCACACCCACCCTAAAATCCTCTGAGACCCTGTTAACCACCTCACAGATCTTCACACCCCAGGGAACAGCTTCCTCAATCAGCAGAACGCTCACCAAAAAGGGGGATAAGAGAATGAACAGAAGAAAGTGAGCTTCAAGGCAATATATACTAATATTGATGGGATTACAAATAAAACAAGTGAACTTGGAGAGTGGGCACTAGAAGAAAACCCAGACATAATAGCACTTACAGAAACAAAGCTAACAAAAACCATAACAAATGGAGTGTTTCCACAGGACTACTATGTAGTGAGGAAAGAGAGAGAAGGAAGAGGAGGAGGAGGAGATGATGTAGCTCTGCGAATAGGAAAATGCTGGAGTTTTGAGGTGATGGTTATTAAGGGCTGTGAAGATTTCAGTGAATACATAACCGGTACCACAGCAATTAAAAAAAAAAATGGTAGTAGTCATAAATAACCACCACCCCCACCAGGCAGGAATATGATAGAAACAACATGGCCACCATTAACATAATAGATAGTAGCTTCTGTAGCTAGCAAGAACGAATCCAGAATACTGATCATGGGAGACTTCAACCCAGGGAAGATAGATTGAGAAAAGAGAGATCCACATGGAGGACCAGACACATGGAGAGCTCTGCTGCTGAACGTGGTAACAAGAAACTTTCTAAGGCAGCACATCAAGGGACCGACAAGAATGAGAGGAGAGGATGAACCAGCCTTGCTTGATCTGATATTTACCCTAAATGAGTCGGATATAAGGGAAGTTAAGTTGGAAGCCCCCTTGAGAATGAGAGATAACAGTGTATAGATCTTTGAGTACCTGGTTGAGCTAGGATTATCACCCCCAAAAAAGAACTGGAAAACAAAGGGCTGGCGTACCGAAAGAGAAAATATGAGGAGATGAGAAGTTTCCTAAGGGATATGCCTTGAGACTTGGACACAGAACTCACAACTAAGTCACTACAAGACATGATGGTCTGTGTCACCCAAAAGAGTCAGGAGGCAGTAAAATGGTTTATCCCGGCCCGACAGGAAAAAACCGAGAAGCAAAGAAGAATCCGTGGTTTAACAGGGCATGTATGGAAGCAAAGGAACTGAACAAAAGGACGTGGAGGAACTTCCAAAATAACAGAACACCAGAAAGCAGAGACATACCATAGAACCAGGAACGAGTATGTTAGTGTGAGAAGAGAAGATAAGAAAAAGTATGAAAATGATATAGCTAATAAAGCCAAGACCGAACAAAAGCTATTCCTCAGTCACATCAGGAGGAAAACAACAGTTAAGAAACAAGGATGAAACTTAGATCGGGTGAGGACAGGTACACAGAGAATGACAAAGAGGTGTGTGAGGAACTCAACAAGAGGTTCCAGGTGGTCTTCACAATAGAACAAGGAGAGGTGGCAGTAAACCAGGCGGCCTTGGAAGGTTCGAAATTACAAAAGATGAGGTCAAGAGGCATCTGGTGGATCTGAACGTGAGAAAGGCTGTTGGCTCAGACGGAATCTTACCATGGGTATTGGCAGGAGGAGGAGGAGCAGGAGCCCGAGCCCTTTGCTTGCCACTCTCCATAGTGTACAGTAAGTCACTGGAGAAGGGACACCTACCAGAAATATGGAAGACGGCGAATGTGGTCCCAATATACAAATAAGATGACAGACAAGAAGCACTAAACTACAGGCCAGTGTCCTTGACTTGTATGCCATGCAAGGTGATGGAGAAGATCGTGAGAAAAAACCTAGTAACATATTTGGAGAGAAGGGACTTCGTGACAACCCATAACATGGGTTCTGGGAGGGTAAATCTTGCCTTACAGGCATAATAAAATAAAGGTGACAAAGATTAAGCAAGAAAGAGAAGGATGGGTGGACTGCATTTTTCTGGACAGTCGGAAAGCCTTTGACACAGTACCTCAAAAAAGGCTGATGCATAAGCTGGAGAAACAGGCAGGAGTAACTGGTAGGTGCTCCAGTGGCTAAGGGAGTACCTAAGCAATAGTAAGCAGAGAGTTACAGTGAAAGGTGAGACCTCAGATTAGAGTGAAGTCACCAGTGGAGTCCCATAGTGCTTTATACTCGGACCTATCTTGTTTCTGATACGTAAATGATCCCCCAGAGGGTATAGACTCATTCCTCTCAATGTTTGCTGACGACGCCAAAATTATGAGAAGGATTAAGACAGAGGAGGACAGCTTGAGGCTTCAAGCACACTTGAACAAGCTGCAGGAATGGTCGAACAAATGGTTGTTCAAGTTTAATTCAAGCAAATGTAATGTAATGAAGATAGGTGTAGGGAACAGGAGACCAGATACAAGGTATCATTTGGGAGATGAAATATTTCCAGAGTCAGAGAGAGAGAGAGAGAGAGCGACCTGAGGGTTGATTTCACACCAGACTTATCCCCTGAAGCTCATATCAAGAGGTTAACATCAGCAGCATGTGCAAGGCTGGCTAGCATAGAACGACCTTTAGAAACTTGTGTGAGGAATCTTTCAGAACTTTGTATACCACATGTCAGACCAATCCTGGAGTATGTGGCTCCAGCATGGAGTCCATATCGAGTCAAGCATAAGACTAAACTTGAAAAGGTTCAAAGGTTTGCCACAAGATTAGTACCCGAACTGAGGAGTAAGCTACGAGGAGAGACTACGGGAATTAAACCTCACTTCGCTGGAAGATAGAAGAGTTAGGAGGGACATGATCAGCACATTCTAGATTCTCCGAGGAATTGATTGGGTAGATAAAGACAGATTATTTACCACAAGGGGTCACACGCACTAGGGGACACAGATGGAAACGAGTGCCCAAATGTGCCATAAAGACATTAGAAAAAAAATTCGGTGTCAGAGTAGTAGACAAATTAAATGCATGAGTAAATTATGTGGTGGAGGCTGAATTCATACAAAGCTTAAAGTGTAGATTTGCTTGAGCCCAGTAGGCTAAGGAACCTGTACATTAGTTGATTGACAGTTCAGAGGCAGGACCAAAGAGCCAGAGCTCAATCCTCACAAGCATAACTAGATAAGTACAACTAGGTAAGTACTCATGTGCACACACATGCACACACACACATGTGCGTGTGCATCCCTCCACACGCTCCACACTCCACACGCTACTGTGGAGGAACCACCACAACCCAGCTCTCATTTGCTGAAATGCTAAAAAAGAGCCCTGAAGCTAGGTCTGCAGTTAAGGAAGTTGCCATGGAAGTGGCTTCCTCTCAGGAAGCAGCTAGATGTACTAGCCGGCTGATAGAGAGAAGAAGAGCTGTAGTAGTAGCAGGCATTAAAGAGCAAACAGGGACAAGCCCAAAGGAGCGGAGAGACAAGGACAAAAACGCAGTTACTGAGATCCTTAAAGAGGTAAGGATGGAGGGGAACTGAACAAAATGTTGAAAAGGTTTTCAGGCTTGGAAAGTACAACAAGGACAGAGACCGAATGATAATGGTGGCATTCATGAGCGAAATCACAAAAGAGGAACTGTTAGCAAGGAAGAGCGGTCAAGCAAATGTTCCAAAGTTCAAAAAAGTATTCCTGCAGAGGGATATGACAAGAGAAGAGAGAAAGCAGGCAGCAGATGCGAGGAAGGAGCGCAGGGAGAGAGAAAAGTCTCAGAGTACCACAACCCCGAACCCTACAATCCCAGAGGAAAGTGGGGAACCCTCCTCAAACAGTGCAACAGCCACAGGAGTGGGGGACCACCCCCACATTCTACCCAACAGACATTCAACCTGCCCCATCCCCTGTCAGCCCCCCACTAAGACCCACCTAGGTCACCCTCCTCCCACCCACCCCCTCCTCCCAATCACCCCCCTCCTCCCACTCACCCCTCTCCCCAGGACCTCCTTTCTCCCCCATCCCCCAAGCCCTCCCTTCTCCCACATTCCTTCCCGTCTCTCCCACCCCCAAGCCCTCCGTTCTCCCCGCCCCCCTAAGCCCCTCACTCTCCCCCACCCCACCTAAGTCTTCCCTCTCCACCACTCCTCTAAACCCGCCCCTCTTCCTCACCCACCTCAGGCCCTCCTTTTTTCCCCCACGCCCCCAAGCCCTCCCCCCATCTCCCCTATCCCCCAAAGCCTCTCCTCCCCTATGCTCCCCCAACCCTCCCTCTCCCCCCCTCAACCCTCCCCCCTCTCACTCTCCCAACCCTCCCCCTCTCACTCTCCCCCCTACCCTTCCCTCTCATCCCCCCCTATCCTCCCCTTCTCCTCAAGCCCTCCCTCGTCCACCAGTCTCCCCGTGCTAGATCCCCCCAGCTCCCACTCACCCCAGATCCCAAAGGTCCCCCCAGAGGAGAGGCAGATGTGAGTCAGTTTCAGGGTGATGTACTCGAACATAGATGGGATCACAAGCAAGGCAAGTGAACTAAGGGAAAGAACACAAGAAGTGAACCCAGATGTAATCGGACTCACTGAAAAAAACTCTCTGGAATCATAACGAATGCCGTGTTTCCCCAGGAGTACAAAGTAATAAGGAAAGAGAGGGAAGGTAGGGGAGGAGGCGGAGTGGCCCTACTCATAAGAAAGGAATGGAGTTTTAAGGAGATGGCTATCCCAGGCTGTGAGGGGTTCAGAGACTACATAGCAGGCACCATCACAATGGGAGGACCAAAAATAGCAGTAGCAGTATTATAAACCCTCCACCAAATGACAGAAACCCAGTCAAGAGTATGAAAACAACAACATGGCAGTTAACACTATATTTGAGAGGGCAGCCTCTGCTGCGTGTAGAAATAGATCCCACCTGCTCATCATGGGCGACTTCAATCAGGAAGGATTTACTGGGAGAACAAGGAACCGCATGGAGGCGAGGATACGTGGAGAGCCAAACTATTGGAGGTGGCGACTAGAACTTTTTTATCCCAGCATGTCAGAGAACCCACAAGGGTGAGAGGCAATGACAAACCAGCGAGACTCGACCTAGTCTTCACACTGAACGACTCCGACATAAGAGAAATCGGTTTTGAGGACCCAGTAGGAATGAGCGACCACAGTGTACTGGTATTTGAGTACCTGATTAAAGAAGGGTTATTGAACTCGAGGAGGGATACCGAAACCAAAAGGTTAACATACCGAAAGGGAAACTATGAGGCGATAAGAAAATTCCTAACAGATATAGCATGGGAAATGGTCAGGGGAAAGACGGCCCAAGATATGATGGATTACATCACGCAGAAGTGCAAGGACGCAGCAAGCAAGTTTGTCCCAGTCCAAAAGGAAAACAGAGAATTGAAGATGAGAAACCCATGGTTTAATCAGAGATGTAGGCTAGCTAAGCAGCAAAGTAAAAGGTCATGGAGAAACTATAGGAATAACATTACACTGGAGAGCAGGGAAAGATACCAGAATGTCAGGATGAGAAGAGAGGCAGAAAGACAATACGAAAATGACATCGCAAGCAAGGCAAAGACTCAGCCTAAATTGATGCATAGCCACATCAGGAGAAAAACAACAGTAAATGAACAGGTAATGAAATTAAGGATAGGGGCAGAAGGATTCACTACAAATGACAAAAAAGTGTGTGAGGAATTGAATAAGAAATTCCAGGTCTTCACCTTAGAGCAAGGAAAAATTTCAGAGATAAGAGAGGGAATAGCTAACCAGGAATCACTGGAAGAGTGTGAGATTACCAGTGGGGAAGTAAGGAAGTGTTTACTAGAGTTGGATGTGACAAAGGCTATAGGCCCAGATGGAATCTCCCCTTGGATACTAAAGGAAGGAACAAGAGAACTGTGCCTACCACTCTCCATAGTTTATAACAAATCACTGGCAACAGGGGAACTGCCAGATATTTGGAAAACAGCTAACGTTGTCCCGATACACAAGAAAGGAGATAGACAGGAGGCACTGAACTACAGGCCAGTGTCCCTAACCTACATACCATGCCAGCTGATGGAGAAGATTTTGCGAAAAAAGCTAGTGGAGCATCTGGAGCGAAGGAACTTTGTAACACAGCATCAACATGGGTTCAGGGATGACAGGTCCTGCCTCACAGGGTTACTTGAATTCTACGACCAGGCAACAAAAATATGGCAAGAATGAGAAGGGGGGGGGGGGAGGGCAGACTGCATATTTTTGGATTGTCAGAAAGCCTTTGATACAGTGCCACAAAAGAGGCTAATGAGAAAGCTGGAGATGCAGGATGGAGTGAAAGGGAAGATACTCAATTGGATAAAGGAGTACCTAAGCAACAGGAGACAACGAGTCTGTGTGAGGGGTGAGGTCTCAGATTGGCGAGACGTTACAAGTGGAGTCCCGCAGGGATCAGTCCTTAGACTTATACTGTTTCTGGTATATGTAAATGATCTCTCAAAGGGTATAGATTCGTTCCTCTCAATGTTTGCCGATGATGCAAAAATTATGAGGAGGATTGAAACAGAGGATGATAGTAGGAGGCTACAAGATGACCTAGATAGACTGAGTGAATGGTCCAACAAATGGCTGTTGAAGTTCAACCCGAGTATATGCAAAGTAATGAAACTAGGAAGTGGAAACAGGAGGCCAGACACAGGATACAGAATAGGAGATGAAGTACTTAATGAAACAGGCAGAGAGAAAGATCTAGGAGTTGATATCACACCAAACCTGTCTCCTGAAGCCCACAAAAAAGAATAACGTCTGCGGCATATGCGAGGCTGGCTAACATCAGAACAGCATTCAGGAACCTGTGTAAGGAATCATTCAGAATCTTGTACACCACATATGTAAGACCAATCCTGGAGTATGCGGCCCCAGCATGGAGCCCGTACCTTGTCAAGCACAAGACGAAGCTGGAAAAAGTCCAAAGGTATGCTACTAGACTAGTCCCAGAATTAAGAGGCATGAGTTATGAGGAAAGGCTACGGGAAATGCACCTTACGACACTGGAAGACAGAAGATTAAGAGGGGACATGATCACAACCTACAAAATCCTCAGGGAAATTGACCGGGTAAACAAGGATAAACTATTCAACACTGGTGGACGCGAACAATGGACACAGGTGGAAACTGAGTACCCACATGAACCACAGGGACGTAAGAAGGAACTTTTTCAGTGTCACAGTAGTTAACAGATGGAATGCATTAGGCAGTGATGTGGTGGAGGCTGACTCCATACACAGTTTTAAATGTAGATATGATAGAGCCCAGTAGGCCAGGAACATGTACACCAGTTGATTGACAGTTGAGAGGAGGGACCAAAGAGCCAAAGCTCAACCCCAGCAAGCACAAATAGGTAAGTCACACACACACACACACACACACACACACACACACACACACACACACACACACAACACACATAAACCCAGACATAATAGCACTAATAGAAACAAAGCTAACGAAAACCATAACAAATGCAGTGTTTCCACAGGGCTACTATGTAGTGAGGAAAGAGAGAGGAGGGAGAGGAGGAGGTGGTGTATCTTTGCTATAAGAGAAGGTTGGAGTTTTGAAGAGATGGTAATTCAGAACTGTGAAGGTTTCAGTGACTACATAGCAGGCACCATAGCAACTGGAGGACAGAAAATTATAGTAGTAGTCATATATAACCCTCCACCGAATGTCAGAAGACCCAGACAGGAATATGATAGAAACAACTTGGCCACTATCAATATAATAGAGAGAGCAGCTTCTGTGGCTAGCAGAAACGAATCCAGACTACTAATCATGGGAGACTTCAACCATGGTAAGATAGATTGTGGGAACAGAGACAAACATGGAGGACCAGACACATGGAGAGATAAGCTGCTGGGGTGGTAACAAGAAACTTTCTAAATCAACACGTCAAGGGACCGACAAGAATGAGAGGAGGGGATGAACCAGCCTTGCTTGATCTGATATTTACCCTAAATGAGTCGGATATAAGGGAAGTTAAGTTGGAAGCCCCCTTGGGAATGAGTGATCATAGTGTATTGAGCTTTGAGTACCTGGTTGAGCTTTAAATTATCACCCCAAAAAAATAACTGGGAAACAAAGGGCTGGCGTACCGAAAGGGAAACTATGAGAAGGTGAATAAATTCCTAAGGGATTTACATTGGGACACAGAACTCAGAACCAAGTCCGTACAAGACATGATGGACTATGTCACCCAAAAGTGTCCGGAGGCTGTCAGCAGGTTTTGCCCGACAGGAAAAAACAGAGCAGCAAAAGAATAATTCGTGGTTTAATAGGGAATGTATGAAAGAGAAAGAGCTG
>NC_091215.1:610000-636194 GCF_040958095.1 Procambarus clarkii | reverse complement strand
TTGGGCCAGGTCACAGGTCAGTCACACTCGTAATTAATAATTTCTCTCTTGAACAGTGTATGGTGAATGTCAAACAAGCTTGATGGAAAAATTCTTGAGTATTTGTGCACGTGTGGCCGACCTCTTACATTCGTGGTGTAGGTAGCAACAGCAAATCTCCCCTCCCCCCCCCCTTTTGGGGTGTATATATTGGTCCTGTAGAGACGTAGAGACTTAGAGACGGAGTGCTGGACACCAGGGTCAGGAGTGGATCTGTGAGAACATAGCACAGCCAGGGAGGGACAGAGTGAAACACCGGAGGAGAGACAGAGGTCTTAAGGTAAAGTGTGATCTCTGAGGGTTTTGTTCCATGTCTAAATTTCTTAACTATTGGCCAGTGTTAGAGTAGGATTTATAGTGGTGATTAGCATAATTTTGTTCGCAATAAACGTTTGTTAAGTTTCCCGTCTGTGTCAATTGTTGAATCCTCTTAGCCTTTTGGATATAGTGAGCTGACAACTCATAATCTCATAATTAATGACAGTTATAGAAAGTACTCTCCAAGTCAAGCAATGTTTCTTGCCTCGTTGCTTGATATAGTTTCAATGGTCAAGGCAGACGGTGGTAGCATTTTTTTTAATCCTGTGTAGCATTTCCTTGTTGGCATTGTACCTTTTGGTTCCAGCGTAACCATCATATGTCAGCTCATATTACTGTGTTCAATAACAGTGTTACCAAGTGCAACCGATAGGAAGTGTTACTCAGTATAAGTAGTAGGGTTACATATATTATTTATTTTATTTTTAGTGGTGTTACAAGTCTACTTAGGGTAGCCTATTATCTCTCTACTTAATTCTGCTTTACGTGGGCAGTGAGCCGCCGCCGAAGAGGAACTGAGTAGTATCTGCTGTCTGCCTGTGAAGTGGCAGTGACAGAATTCGGCGTATCCTGGAACTGGCTAGAGGAAGAGACGACCGGCAGTGAGGTGCTACGGAGGAGTGTAACTAGCTAGTTGCAAGAAGTTCCTGCCAGGGGTTCGCTACTCTTGTATTTGTTCGTGTAGAGGCCCAGCAGCGCGAGGCTGATGTTCTCTGCCAGCACCAGGCTGGAGAGTGATTGTGGGCATTCACAAGGAGCACCTAGTGAGACTGTAGATAGGCTGGCCCATGGCTGGGTAGACTCGTTGGTGTTTCCCAGTACTGGTTGAGGACGGTACTGTGTGTTGAGGAAACACGGAAGTTAACAAGACTGCCTTGCACGAGCATCGAGGAGCGCTTAGTGTCCTATGAGAGTGACACATGTGTATATATCAGTGTAGTAATACTTCGTTTATGATTCTGTTTAAGATGATGGGAAAGTGATATGTGAATATATTGATAATTGATGAAGTGTCGTATTCCTTTCAACTCCCGCCTTCAGGTTTACTTGCATTACCAAGCTCGCTCCTTGAAAGCCACTACCGACTTTGGGTCCGATACTAATACTTTGGTTCCTTCAGCAAAGAACCCAGTTGCGACCCATAGTGGCCGTAACACCAACACACACAACTGTGTGTGTGTGTGTGTGTGTGTGTGTGTGTGTGTGTGTGTGTGTGTGTGTGTGTGTGTGTGTGTGTGTGTGTGTGTGTGTGTGTGTTGGTTATTGTACCAACACACTGACCATCATCACTGTAGGTACTACACAGCACACCAGGCAAAAAAACATACTCCGAAATAACACTTACTTATCAGTTTTCAACCAAAATGTCAGATCACTTGGTAGGCATTTTGATGATATAAAGGCACTACTTTTAGCGCTAGGTACTGAACTATCGCTCATTAATCTAACAGAAACCTGGCTAAGTAAAGACCATACCCAATTTTTCAACTTAGTTGGTTATAGAGCCATTCACAACTGTAGGCCTAACAAAAAAGGAGGTGGCACAGCTATATACTACCAAGATACCTTCATCTGCAACGGTGTCATTAGTGATAGAGATGACTACTGTGAATATTTTTTGATAAATTTTCAACTATATATCCCTCATTATCCTTGACTATTGGAGGCATCTATAGATTTCCCAATACTAACATAGCTGCATTCTCAGACAACTTGATGAATCTTATCATAAACAATAATATCAACAAAAATCACATAGTTCTCGGAGATGATTTCAATATTGACCCAGGGTTACAAAATAGCCCTCAAGTAGACTATTTGCTTAACAACATGAATTCCTGTATGCTCATCCCCGCAATCCCCGGAGGATTGTCCCCGGAGTGTCCTCCGAGTGTCCCCGGAGGCCTGGTCGACGACCGGGCCGCGGGGACACAAAGCCCCGGAAGCACCTCAAGGTATCACTAGGCCCACCCGCTTCACTCAAACATCTGAGACTACCCTGGATCATTTATGGATCAACATAACAGCTCCTCTTACATCAGGTATAATCACTGACAGAACAACTGACCACAATCCTACCTTCCTTGTAGCGGACCTGTCCATAACACCACCAGCTAACAAGAAAATTTCCTTTGGGTTACACAGTGAAGCGGTAGTAGGCAATCTCACAAATGCCCTCTACAATGTAAACAGGGAATCTGAATTTATCAATACACAGGCTATTAATTCGCTAACTAGCCTCTTCCTTTCCAAAATTCTAAGCCTTTACAATACTTATTGTCCTCTCCTCACCAAGCAAGTAACAGGCAAAAGGTTAAATAATCCCTGGCTCACTAATGGCATACTTAAAGCAATCGACAAGAAAAATGAATGTGAAAAAACTTAAGATTGGCCAAGTAGCAAAAGAAGTAGTTAAGAGGTACTCATCAGTGCTTACCAGTATAATAAGAGCAAAGCGTTCCTATTACGAGAATAGATTCAAAGAAGCGAAAGGCAACATGAAAATCACATGGAAAGCCATCTCTAACATCCTAGGAGCTAAACAACATTCACATAATAAGATAAAAATCTCCAAGGATGGTTATACACCTGTAACAGCTCTTGAAACAGCAACTGAATTTAATAGCTTCTTTTCATCGATTGGTGCTAACGTTGCCCAGAAAATCCCAGAGACTCAGACACATGTTACCACATATCTTTCAGGCAGCTGTCCAAACTCTTTTCTCCTCTCTCAGGTCAGCCCTACAAATTTTATTTCCATCATTCACTCGCTAAACACCAAAGCTGGGAACATTAGTGAAATACCTTCGATGGTATACGGTAGTGCCTCCCATGTCCTTGCACCACCTACAGCATTGTTGTTCAATAAATCCCTAGTGTCCTACCTTCCCTGATATCCATAAAATGGCAAGAGTAACGACAGTTCATAAAGGAGGTAACACGGCAGACATAAATAATTTGACCCATATCGAATCTACCTATATTATAAAAAATATTTGAACAAATTATTTACAAACAGCACTATTCTTATCTTAGAATAAAATTATCTTAGAATGTAAAATTTAATATACTAATTCCCTGTCAGTTTGCCTTCCGCTCTCAAAAGAGTACCAATGATGCTATTGTCAGTCTGCTTGACTTAATCTACTCATAAGAACTTAAGAACAAAGGCAACTGCAGAAGGCCTATTGGCCCATACGAGGCAGCTCCTATTTATAACCACCCAATCCCACTCATATACTTGTCCAACCCATGCTTGAAACAATCGAGGGACCCCACCTCCACAATGTTATGCGGCAATTGGTTCCACAAATCAACAACCCTGTTACTGAACCAGTATTTACCCAAGTCTTTCCTAAATCTAATCTTATCCAATTTATACCGCATTGTTTCGTGTTCTGTCTTTTGTTGATACTTTTAATACCCTATTAATATCCCCTTTGTTATGTCCATTTACCCACTTGTAAACCTCTATCATGTCGCCCCTAACTCTTTGCCTTTCCAGTGAATGCAACTTAAGTTTTGTTAATCTTTCTTCATATGAAAGATTTCTAATTTGGGGAATTAACTTAGTCATCCTATGCTGGACACGTTCAAGTGGATTTATATCCATTCTATAATATGGCGACCAAAACTGAACTGCATAATCTAAATGGGGCCTAACTAGAGCAAGATATAGCTTGAGAACCACACCAGGTGTCTTGTTACTAACGCTGCGATTAATAAATCCAAGTGTCCGATTTGCCTTATTACGAACATTTATGCATTGATCCTTTTGTTTTAAATTCTTACTAATCATAACTCCCAGATCCCTTTTCGCAATTTCATAGACAACTGGGAACACTTCTATGGAAGAAATGAAATGTATGCTCGTGATGGGGTGCATCTATCGAGAGCTGGGTTGTTGCTGTTGCGAACTCGCTAGAAGAAGTGGTTAGAGGTGTTGTTTGGGTTTAAACTGTTAGTAGATAGAGGTATGGGAATTGATTTGGAGGAAGGAGGTAATAAAAGTATGTGTTTGTGGGAGAAAGGAATTGGCAAAACGATCAGGGAAAGAGAAGGTCCGCAAAATAACAATTCACTTAGGGTATATTACACTAACAGTAGAAGTCTAAGAAATAAAATTAACGAATTAAATGCTCTTGTCTGCACAGAAAAAATAGATATTATTGCATTTACCGAAACGTGGATGAATGTAGAAAATAGAGAACTATTAGCTGAATATCAAATATATGGATTTAAACTATTTCACACAGATAGATATATTAGACGAGGAGGTGGAGTAGCCATATATGTTAGGGACAATTTGAAATGTAGTCTCAAAGAGGGAATCAAAACAGAGCCACACACAGAAACTATTTGGATTGAATTAAACGAAAAAGCTAATAATATTATAATAGGAGTAATATATAGGCCACCAAATTTAGACAGAATGGAAGCAAAGCATCTATGGGATGAAATATCTAGAGCATCTAGATCTAACAGTATTTATGTCATGGGTGACTTTAATTTTAGCGGAATAAACTGGTTGAACAAAACAGGGAATAGTGAAGCAGAAGATTTTCTAGAATTAATTGACGATTGCTTTCTTACGCAACACATTAAGGAACCAACACGGGAAAATAATATTTTAGATTTAGTGTTAACTAACAGGGAAACGCAAATTAATGACATCGAAATAGGGAGTGAGCTAGGGAGCAGTGATCACAAAGAAATCAGATTTAGCATAGAATGGAATAGACCAGTAGGAGAAAATTCTGTTAAAGTGCCAGATTTTCGAAAAGCTGATTTTAATAGCCTAAGAAATTTTTTGGGTCAAATTGATTGGAAAGGCTTGGGTATGGGGTGTGGGCCGGTCTTGGAGCGAGACATGAACCCAGCGATAGGTGACTTAAATGGGGATTTCGATGTGGATTCAATATATAACTTATTTAAGAATATTCTAAACAAAGCACAGGAACGTAGTATACCATACAAATTGAATAGATCGTATACTAATGACCCAAAGTGGATAACAAAGAATTTGAAGAACCTTATAGGTAAAAAGAGAGCTTGGTACAAAAGGATTAAAAATGGGGAGGTCACTTTAGAACAGGAATTCGTACAACTGGTTAGAAATGTTAAAAAAGATAAGGAAAGCAAAAAGAAACTATGAAGTTCGCATAGCAGGGCAAGCAAAGACAAATCCTAAAGGGTTTTTTCAGTTATATCGTACTAAGACTAGGGAAAGGATAGGTCCATTAAAAACTGAGACAGGTCATATAACAGATAGTGATGAAGAGATGAGTAGTATTTTTAATAAATATTTTGTATCTGTATTTACTAAAGAGGAACTTAACAATATGCCTTCAGCCGAACAAGTCTATGTGGGTGGGGACGAGGACAGGTTGACGAGTTTAGCAGTTACCAGGGAGGATGTTCTTAAACAAATAGTAAAACTCAAACCAAACAAATCCCCAGGGCCGGATGAAGTGTTTGCTAGGGTGCTTAAAGAATGCAAAGAGGAGCTTTGTGACCCACTGTCAACCATATTTAATAAATCAATAGAGTCAGGCAGAGTGCCAGAGTTTTGGAAAGTTGCTAATGTGATACCAGTTTTTAAGAAAGGAGATAGATCACTTGCGTCTAACTATCGACCAATTAGCCTAACGTCTATTGTGGGAAAGTTACTCGAATCTATAATAGCAAATAAAATTCGTCTTCATCTTGAAAAACATAAATTAATAATTGAGTCGCAACATGGTTTTATAAATGGCCGTTCATGTTTAACAAATTTGTTATCTTTTTATTCTAGCATTGTTGAGGCAGTTGATAGTGGTAAGGATTGCGATGTTGTATACCTTGACTTTAGCAAAGCTTTTGATACAGTGCCACATGAAAGACTGATTAAAAAAATAGAGTCTCATGGTATTGGGGGTGCTATATTAAGCTGGATTAGGGCATGGCTATACCAAAGGAAACAGAGAGTTAGTATAAATGGAATCAAGTCAGAGTGGGAAAATGTTGTAAGTGGAGTGCCTCAAGGCTCTGTCCTGGGACCTCTGTTGTTTATAATATATAAATGATTTAGATTCAGGTTTGAGTAGCAACATTTGCAAATTTGCCGATGATACGAAAATCGGTAGGGAAATTAATTCGGAGGAGGACTCACTATCACTTCAAGTTGATCTAGATAGGGTTTTGAAATGGTCAAAGGATTGGCAGATGCAGTTTAATGCTGATAAATGTAAAGTTCTGAGGTTAGGTAATGATGATAGAGTTACAAGATACGAGCTAGATGGTGTTGTGATTGCGAAGTCGGATTGCGAAAGGGATCTGGGAGTTATGATTAGTAAGAATTTAAAACAAAAGGATCAATGCATAAATGTTCGTAATAAGGCAAATCGGACACTTGGATTTATTAATCGCAGCGTTAGTAACAAGACACCTGGTGTGGTTCTCAAGCTATATCTTGCTCTAGTTAGGCCCCATTTAGATTATGCAGTTCAGTTTTGGTCGCCATATTATAGAATGGATATAAATTCACTTGAACGTGTCCAGCGTAGGATGACTAAGTTAATTCCCCAAATTAGAAATCTTTCATATGAAGAAAGATTAACAAAGCTTAAGTTGCATTCACTGGAAAGGCGAAGAGTTAGGGGTGACATGATAGAGGTTTACAAGTGGATGAATGGACATAACCGGGGGGATATTAATAGGGTATTAAAAGTATCAACACAGGACAGAACACGAAACAATGGATATAAATTGGATAAGTTTAGATTTAGGAAAGACTTGGGTAAATACTGGTTCAGTAACAGGGTTGTTGATTTGTGGAACCAATTGCCGCGTAACATTGTGGAGGTGGGGTCCCTCGATTGTTTCAAGCACGGGTTGGACAAGTATATGAGTGGGATTGGGTGGTTATAGAATAGGAGCTGCCTCGTATGGGCCAATAGGCCTTCTGCAGTTACCTTTGTTCTTATGTTCTTATGTTCTTAATCCGACTTCGCAATCTCAACACATACACTGTTCAAGAGAGAAATTATTAATTACGAGTGTGACTGACCTGTGACCTGGCCAAAGGGGGGAGATCCATGGATGTTTACACATAAGAATCTGGGGTCTAATTCCATTACAATGTTTGACAAGAGTATCATGAAATATTACATACTTGAAACTAGCTGACTAAGACTAACCCAGGATGGGTCATCCTAGGTTCGTCTTAGTCAGGGGGGGTCATGGGTGTTACAGACTGCCTGTTTCCGTACCGCTGCAACCCTACGTCGCCTCTGTGGATACAAACACGTTATCAGTAAACTGGCCAGTACTTGGGACACTAGGAAATACAACTTACGGATCCTGACATTGACATACACCTCCTCCCAAATAGATGGCGCTGATTTTCTAGGAGCCACCTCACCAGAGGTCAGCAACAGGGACTCTTTGGGCTACCAGGGCAGGAATCTAGCGTCTCTTGAAGGTATCATACTGCCACCACCAGATGGCGTCGTCCATTTTGTGGGGGTTTCGGGAACAGACGCACAGACGGTATTGACGTCAGTGCTCCATGCTCCGACGATGGAGTCGGGTTCGTAACAGTTGGTTATTGTATAGTTGAGATAGTAGATTTTGTTCAGGATCAATATCAGCTTACATGTGGATGCAATGGAGTCGAGGTAATAAGGAAAGCAAGTACAGAGCAGTAAAATACTAAATCTGCTAAAAAAATAAAACAATTATGGTAAGCAGAGAAAAAAAAGAGAGAATATGCAAATGTATATATAATAGAAACAAATAATATAAAATGAAGAATACTAAAATGAGACAGTAATAGCAAATAACAATTGACAAATAAAAAAACAGTAGCTTAATTTAATAATATAATTACACTATAGTTAATTACTAATGTTACACTAAAACAAAAGTGAGGTAGATTACTTTAAGAGATATGCTCAGGTACACTGACTGATGTAAGTTAAAAGTTAAAAGTCAAAAATAGCAGAAAAACTATATAACAATAAAATTGCTTTGTTATGATCCAATAATTAGTATGAACTTAAGAAAGTAAAATAATGAACTCAGTTAATTAATTCCAATTAATGACTAATATAAATCAAACTACAATTAAATTTAAAGATAACAGGGAAAGATTATACATGAGTAAGATTTTACTATGATACTGAGGTAGATGCTTACATGAGTACATGGAGACTATACTCATTAGTAAGGAAATTATTTTATTTATATATATTATATATATATATTTTTTCTTTTTGGATGAGAGAGCATTATTATACCGGCAAAGCAGAAGACAGCACTTTGGACAAGGTTAGGCTAGGTTAGGCGAGGCTCAGTCGCATGTGAGTTAATTTCAGTATTGTCAGATATGCCACAGTCATGAAGGAAAGCCAGTAGTTGTTGGTCACACTTTATTTATATACATTAACCACTAGACAAACCCTGACCATTAAAAAAGACGATGGTATCCGAGGCCATTACCTCCACCGTCCCGATAGCCCTTCGTAGTAATCTTGAGCATAGTTATTTCATCAAATCACCTCACTTTGTGGGGCCACGTGAGCAACACAAATGCAAACAAGGTTGAATGGTCCCCAAGCATATATGGGACTGAAAAAATCACACCCCAGAACTGACTCGAAACCAGACAGAAAGGCACACTAAGCAACTGGTGTACATGGTACCTTATCAACTCGACCAACTATGACCATACAAAATACAATGGTACTGGAGACTATTTCCCCCACCGTCCCGATCGGTTCTTGGTGGTAATCTTGGGCATAGTTATTTCATCGAATCAACTTACTTTGTGGACACACGTGAGCAACACAAATGCAAACTAGCTTGAATAGTCGCCAAGCATATATGCGACTGAAAAATCTAACCCCAGAAGTGACTCGAACCCAGACAGCAAGGCGCACTGTGCAGCTGGTGTACATGGTGCCTTAACCACTCAACCAATAGTGACAGTACAAATGATGATTGGTAGCTGAGGCTATTTCCCCCAAATTCCTGACGGCACTTGGTGGTAATCTTGAGAATAGTTTTTTCATCTAATCACCTCACTTTGAGGAGCTACTTGAGAAACACAAATGCAAACAAGCTTGAATAGTCTCCAAGCATATATGCGACTGAAAACTTCACACCGCAAAAGTGACTCAAACCCAGACAGCCAGGCGCACTATGCTACTGGTGTACATGGTACCTTAACCACTCGCCAACAGTGACCGTATAAAAGACGATTGTAGGCGAGACTATTTCCCTACACGTCCCGACAGCACATGGTGGTAATCTTGGGCATAGTTATTTAATCGAATCACCTCACTTTGTGGGGGCCACGTGAGCAAAACAAATGCAAACTAGGTTGAATGATCTCCAAGCATATATGTGACTGAATACTCCACTCTCCTGAAATGACTCGAACCCAGACAACCAGGCACACTATGCAAATAGTGTACATGGTACCTTAACCACTCAATCAACGTCATCGTACAAAAGACGATGGTATTTGAGACTATTTCCCTCACCTTCCCGATCGGCCCTTGGTGGTAATCTTGGGCATAGTTATTTCATCGAATCACCCCACTTTGTGGGTGCCACGTGAGCAACACAAATACAAATAAGTTTGAATGGCCCCCAAGCATATATGCGACTGAAAACTTTACACTTCAGAAGTGACTCGAACCCAGACAGCCAGGCGCACAATGTAACTGGTGTGCATGGTACCTTAACCACTCAACAAACTGTGACTGTACAAAACACGATGGTAGCTGAGCCTATTTCCCCTTTCACCCCGTCCCGATGGCACTTCGTGGTTATCTTGGGCATAATTATTTCATCGAATCACTTCACTTAGTGGGGCCACATGAGCAACACAAAAGCAAACTAGGTTGAATGGTCCCCAAGCTCATATGATACCTGGTTGATACCTGGTTGATGGGGTTCTGGGAGTTCCTCTTATGCTAAAGCCCGGCCCGAAGCCAGACTTGACTTGTGAGAGTTTGGTCCACCAGGCTGTTGCTTGGAGCGGCCCGCAGGCCCACATACCCACCACAGCCCGGTTGATCCGGAACGACTTATAGAAAACATTCCAGCTTTTTCTTGAAGATGTCCACGGTTGTTCCGGCAATATTTCTTATAGTTGCTGGGAGGACGTTGAACATCCGCGGACCTCTGATGTTTATACTGTGTTCTCTGATTGTGTCTATGGCACCTCTGCTCTTCACTGGATCTATTCAGCATTTTCTTCCATATCGTTCACTCCAGTACGTTCTTACTTTACTGTGTAGATTAGGGACCTGGCCTTCCAGTATTTTTCATGTGTATATTATTTGGTATCTCTCTCGTCTCTTTTCTAGTGAGTACATTTGGAGAGCTTTGAGATGATTCCAATAATTTAGGTGCTTTATCGCGTCTATGCGTGCTGTATATATTCTCTGTATTCCTCTATTTCAGCAATCTCTCCTGCTCTGAAGGGGGGAAGTAAGTACTGAGCAGTACTCGAGACGGGACAACACCAGTGACTTGAAGAGTACAACCATCGTGGTGGGATCCCTGGATTTGAAAGTTCTCGTAATCCACCCTATCTTTTTTTGGCTGACGCAATATTTGCTTGGTTATGCTCCCCTAAACGTAAGATTGTCGGACATCAATATTCCCAAATCCTTAACATGCTGTTTACCTATTATGGGCAGATTTGATTGTGTTTTATACCCTGTATTATGTTTCAGGTCCTCATTTTTGCCGTACCTGAGTACCTGGAATTTAACGGTGTTAAATATCATGTTATTTTCTGCTGCCCAATCGAAAAATTTGTTGATATCTGCTTGTAATTTTTCCATGTCTTCAGCAGAGGTAATTTTCATGCTGATTTTTGTGTCATTTGCAAAGGATGTCACGAAGCTGTGACTTGTATTTTTTATCTACATCTGATATGAGAATAAGGAACAGCAGTGGTGCAAGGACTGTACCTTGAGGTACAGAGCTTTTAACTGCGCTCGGACTTTGTGTTTTGTTCGATAGGAAATTGAGTATCCAGCGTCCTACTTTACCAGTTATTCCCATTGACCTCATTTTGTGCACAATCACTCCGTGATCACTCCTCTCTCTCTCAGAGAGAGAGAGAGAGAGACAGAGAGAGAGAGAGTGTGTGTGTGTGTGTGTGTGTGTGTGTGTGTGTGTGTGTGTGTGTGTGTGTGTGTGAGTCTGACTTGGAGAGGGGGAGGTTGTGCGGCTACTTGGCGCTGTTTTTTTTTTTTTTAAATTGTCGGTGTTTATCAGCTCACTGGAATCTGTGCTTTGCGTGTGACGTGTGTGAATACTCAGTGATCGTTGTGGATAGTGTTCTGACAGTGAAAACCGTGTAATCCATGTGATTTTAGTGTTTTTGTGGTGCGTGTTTACAGTGAGGACTGGAGGCGGTGGAGGACTGGACCCCCTCCACCGCCGCCGAGTCCCAACGGTCAGGTCAGCAGACTGGCCTCTCTCTATCTGCCGGGTGTCGCACCTGACTGTGCTTGCCTAGAGTGACACTTTTTCTGGGCGTAACTATGTCGAATCATATTAAGATCTTGAAACCTAGATCTGTGTCTGGATATTTTCCACAATATTTCTGTTGTTTGTGGGTATACTACAAGGAAAAAAGAGTTTGTTCAGTGCAGGGAGGATAAGTGTCCTAACATTTGTCACACACAGTGCAAGACAGACCCTGACTTCTGCTGTACTCAAGTGCCAGATCTCAGGACCCAGTGGGGATTGCTGATCCTGTGGAGTACGACACGGAATCTGACATTGCACCACAGCATGACCTGACAAATTCCTTCCTAACAGACACATCTACTGATCAACTGGCTGCTTTTATTCAGTTTTATAAACTCTCCCAGAAGTTTCTCCAACATAGGGAGGCTCTAATTGACATTCTGGGGCTCATTGACTCCTTCAAGGCAGTATGTGATAATCAGAACACAGTATCAACAACAGACACAAGCTGCTCTGCACATAGTGCCGAGGTTGACAGTTGCTGGTCTAATCACATTGCTAGTAACTCCGAGGCTAAAGCTTGGTGGGACTCTATCCAACATAAAGCCTCACAGGAAACTTTGAACCGCAACTCCGAATCTGCAAATCCATCTGCAGGTCTTCCAGATACATCTTTGTTGCCACCAACACCTTCTGTTATTCTGTTGCCACCAACTGAGGAAACACACAGTAGTTTGAATACAATACCCAGTGTGACTTCCACTCCTGCCAATTCAGACACACTGGTTCCGATACCTACAGCTGTCAATCAAGCGATGCCCACTGTACCAGTAATCAAAACTCAACTAGTCAATATAAGTCTAGGAGGAGTGGTCGCAGACGTATCCGTCCTACTCAGCGTTCTCGGCCTCCACACCCTCAGCCACAACATAACCTTAACCAGGCACTGCATCACCAACCTCTACAAGGCCCTGAACAACAACAACACCGGCCTCCACACCCTCAGCCACAACATAACCTTAACCAGGCACTGCATCACCAACCTCAACAAGGCCCAGAACAACAACAACACCGGCCTCCACACCCTCAGCAACAACATAACCATAACCAGGCACTGCATCACCAACCTCAACAAGGCCCTGAACAACAACACCGGCCTCCACACCCTCAGCCACAACATAACCATAACCAGGCACTACATCACCAACCTCAACAAGGCCCTGAACCACAACACCGGCCTCCACACCCTCAGCCACAACATAACCATAACCAGGCACTACATCACCAACCTCAACAAGGCCCTGAACAACAACAACACCGGCCTCCACACCCTCAGCTACAACATAACTATAACCAGGCACTGCATCACCAACCTCAACAAGACCTTGAACATCAACACCAGCAGCACACTCAGCATTGGTATCATCACCTGAATCAGCGGCTGTTACGGACCCGAGCCCAGCGTCCGAGCACGGAGCAGTGACGACCGCGCCATCTGTGGGTCAGCTCCCGAAACCCCCTCCAAATGGACGGCGCCATCTAGTGAGGACGAGAAATACTGGCCACAAGGGCTAGTTTCCTGTCCTGATCAACTCATAACACAGCCGCTGCTGACCTCTGGTGAGGTGACGCTTGGACAGCAACGCCATCTATAGAGCGGATAGGGGGACGTTTGTGTCTAAGCCTGTGAGTGAGGTGCTCTAGAGTGTCATTAGTACTGATGACGTGTCTAATTACAGAGTCGACCTGGGACTGCTGTAATGGGAGGTGGATCAGTCTACCCAAGGCAGCCGTAGATTCTCCAAGTGTTAGCTGCAGAAGTTGTGAGTCCCCCCCCCCCGGATGAACACTGTTGTGTTAACCTGCCTGTGATGTGGCAGTTGAGGATTTGTCGTACTCGGGGCTGACTCGTAGAGAAGAATAGCCACTGGGTGTTATGGTGAGGAGAGTGATCTGTGGAATCACACGAGGCTCCTGCCTAGGGCTCATAACCCTTGTATCAGTCGTGGAGTGGCCTACGCAGCGTAGCTGATTGGAACCTGCCAGCTACAGGCTGGATTTGTGGTTGACGGCCTCCACGACGGTGCACCCAGTGGGATTGTGTTTTGGCTGGCCTGTGGCCGGGGTAGACTCGCTAAGAGAATCTAAGGATTCGTCGAGAGGCCACAAGAAGAGAACCAGGGCTACTCGTCTTGAGCACCGTTAAGCAGAGCATCCTGTGTCTTCAGAAGACGACAAGACGTGTACATAAGTGTAGTGATAGCCCCAGCGAGTGACTGTTTATATATTTATTTATTGGTGGTGGTGAATTATTATTTTATTTTGATTTTCTGAGCAGTTTTATCCCTTCCCCTTTAATTTATTTGCGTTACGGAGCCCAACCCTTGAAAGCTACTACTAGCTTGGGGCCGGATACCCAAACTCTATTAACATCAGAGAAAGAACCCAGTTGCGACCCTAGAGGGCCGTAACAGCGGCTTAGCTCTTGCAGTCAACCTCCCAGATTTAAAGTAAGCCCCGCTCTAAATGTAATCGCAGGGGGCATACAGCTGATACCTGTCGAAGTGATCTCAGGTGTAATTACTGACACCGAACAGGTCATCAACAGGACAATTGTTGGACCAAAAAGGTCCTGGATAGACAGGAACAAATGTTCAGAGATCATATCTCGGATCAATCTCAGAAATACTCAGATTTGATGCATACTCTTACTCGTCAGCACCCTTACTATCCATACCCAATCCCTGAAGGTGTCGTTGTGCCTTACTCAGCACAGCAGATTTACACTCCACCAGCACAGCAGCTACGAAGTCTGCCCCATACACAGCTGCATTCTCAAACAACTTGCAGACATGAGGAGTCAATCGATCAGCATATTGTCTGCCAACATCAGAGGCTTCATGACCAATGTTAGCGATCTCACACACAGCTTTGTGAACACTCATCATCCTGATGTGGTTGTTGTGCTAGAAACATTTCTAGATGACAGGACCCCTGGGATCTTTGCTACAATTGCTGGTTATACCTCATGGTTGCGCCGAGATAGGCAGGGTCAAGGAGGGGGTGTTGCAGTGTGCACCAGCAAATCTGTGTATGCACAACACATTGATGTGGTCATTCCTGGTCATCTTGAAATTAAGTTCTTCAAAATATGCTTAAATCCAGGTACCTCAATTCTCTTATGTGCAATGTACAGACCTCAATGGCAGGGTGCTTCCCCAATCAACTTCCTGATGGACAACCTAGACTCCCTGCTAATGCAGCACAACTGTCAGCACATTATAAGTGTAGGTGACCTCAACCAGTATCTTATACAGAGGGATTTTGATGAACTCTTAGCAGTTTTTAACCTTGAAAATTTTGTTAGCTTTCCTACCCACATATCAGGCTCGTCCCTTGATCCTGTCGTAACTGACCTTCCTGCAAATATAGTTAATGGCAGACTTCTAGGATATGTTAGTTCTTCAGACCACCAGGCTGTCTTTACTACACTGGCTATTCCGACAGATCGAGGTGAAGAAGCTGTTCGTACTACCTGGCTTTGGGACAGAGGGAACTGGCCAGCCCTACGGTCAGAGCTTGAAGTAACTGATTGGAATGCCTTGCTCCAGGGGAACGTGAACAGCCAAGTAAATGCTTTCACCAGTCATATACTGGACCTCCAGTATAGGCATATCCCTTACTGGCAGTATGTGACCAAGCCCACTGATCAGCCTTGGTTTGGATATCGGTGCCGGATGGCAGCTGAAGCCAAAAACAAGGCCTGGAGGAGATTTAAACGGCATCCCTCGGCTCATAACAGAAACATTCATAGACAATCTTGTCGAATAATGAAAGAAGTTCAAAAGTGGGCTATATCCAGATAGGAATCCGAAACTCGAAGAAAACTTGCATCTGGAAGGGTTGGATCCAAGGTCTGGTGGTCCCTGGTGAAGGATTGGCTGGGGGATTGGCTGAGGACACAATCCCACCTCTAAACAGAGAAGATGGTACTGTGGCAACCAGCAATCAGGAGAAGGCTGATTTACTGGCAAACCACTTTTCTTCCAAGATGCAGGTCCCTGATCCTGAACGTCAGCCTCCACATTTTGCCCCATGCACTGTGTCTAGGTTGACTGAAGTGGTTATAATTCAGGCTGAAGTTCTCCATCTCCTTAACACGCTAGACACAAGCAAAGCTGTGGGGCCAGATAAGGTCAGTCCAAGACTACTACGCTGCTGCGCTGACCTGTTGGCTCCACCTCTCACGCGCCTCTTCCAATTGTGCCTAGTTCAAGGAATTTGGCCCTCCTTATGGAAGAAGGCAGACGTTGTTCCAGTGCACAAAAAGAAGAGCCGCTCAGTAGTTGGTAACTACAGACCTGTGTCACTGCTTTTCATTACTTGCAAGATCCTAGAATCATTAATTGCTCAGCAAATGATATCATTTTTTGACCGTCATCGGCTAATTTGTGATCGACAGTATGGTTTTAGAAAAGGCCGATCTGCTGCTGATCTTTTGCTAAATCTCTCCTCTAAGTGGCATCAGTCACTGGATGAGTCCAAGATCAGCTGTGTTGTTGCTCTAAATATAGCAGGAGCCTTTGATCGGATCTGGCACTTTGGATTAGCAGTGAAGCGTCAAGCTTTAGGCATTGCAGGCTCCATCTTAGTGTTATTAAAAGACTACCTTCAAGAACGGACTCTAAGGGTGGTCCTCAATGGAGCAGAATCCGATAGTCACTCAATTGGTGCCAGCGTTCCACAGGGTAGTGTGCTTGGCCCTCTGCTGTGGAATGTTTATTTCAACGATCTTCTTCATCTCATTCCTGAAGCTCAAGCCCATGCTGATGACTGTACTCTAACTTTTACATACAGAAAGGAGGAAATGCTAACTGCTACAAGAATCATTAATCACAAACTTTCAGCAATTTCTACCTGGGGTAGGAGATGGCAGGTCACATTTGCGGCTGAGAAGACTCAAGCGATGATGATAACTAGACTGCACATGGCGAATTAGACAGAACTGCAAATGGGTGGCAAATCCCTAGAGTTCACAGAAGAATTTGACATCTTGGGAATGAAGTTCGACTCTTCAATGACAATGAAGAGCCATGTGCTAAACCTAGCTAAAAAGGCAGCCAGGAAACTTACAGCACTACAGCGCATCTCATATCTTCTTGACAGCAAGGGATGCAAAACCTTATATGAAGCACAAGTTCGCTCCCATCTTGAATATGCACCCCCTTTCCTGGATTGCCTGCCCCCCATCTTTCGTCAGACTGTTGGACAAAGTAGAGAAACGGGGTAGAAGGCTTATCTCTAGTCTTGACCAAGTCTGGCGGGAACGGTCTGAACATCAGAGCCTGCAACACCGTCGGGACGTTCTTGGTCTTACTGTTATGTACAAGGCCAACATCCTCAATGTTCCGCACTTGGCCCAACTCCGTGGAGTACCAGTAGTTCCCACTCGTAACACTAGGCTCTCAACCTTCAACAGTCTCATGCTTGAAGTGCCATTCTCAAGAACATCACTCCATCAGCGTTCATTCCTTCCGAGGCTTACTCGCATCTGGAACTTGTTCGCTCAACAGATTGATACACGGGAAATCAGGTCAACTGTTCACATGAAGACTATGGCACACAGCTGGCTACAAGCTCATCCTGTTCCTTATATGATTGTTACTTAATGTTTTTTAATGAATAAAGGCTCTTCCTGCTAAAGCAAATAACACGCTCATGAAATAAATGGGCATCTAGGAGTAGGTTTCAACTTAGCTTACATAAGTTAAATATATGATAGTTCCCAATGTGTTAGTTTCAAAGTATACTCTTATGAAATAAATGAGTTTCTAGGTGTAGGCTTCAGATGAGTTGAGGTAGGATAACAGCTCTTGCTTGCAGTTTCACTAGGTAGGTTATTAGGCATCCCTTATGAATCCTAGTCTAGTTTAAAAAAAAAGAGAGAGGGGGTGAGAGAGAGAGAGAGAGAGAGGGGGTGAGAGAGAGAGAGAGAGAGAGAGAGAGAGAGAGGAGAGAAGAGAGAGAGAGAGAGAGAGAGAGAGAGAGAGAGAGAGAGAGGGGTGAGAGAGAGAGAGAGGGGGTGAGAGAGAGACAGAGAGAGAGAGAGAGAGAGAGAGAGAGAGAGGGGGGGGGTTGTTGCATCAGCAAATCTGTGCATGCTCAACCCATTTATGTGGTAATCCCTGTTCATCTTGAAATTATGTTCCTAAAAATTGCTTAAATCCAGGTACCTCAATTCTCTCATGTGCAATGTACAGACCTCTATGGCAGGGTGCTTCCCCAATCAACTTCCTGATGGACAACCTAGACTCCCTGCTAATGCAGCACAACTGTCAGCACATTATAATGTAGGTGACCTCAACCAGTATCTTATACAGAGGGATTTTGATGAACTTTAGCAGTTTTTAACCTTGAAAATTTTGTTAGCTTTCCTACCCACATATCAGGCTCGTCCCTTGATCCTGTCGTAACTGACCTTCCTGCAAATATAGTTAATGGCAGACTTCTAGGATATGTTGGTTCTTCAGACCACCAGGCTGTCTTTACTACACTGGCTATCCCGACAGATCGAGGTGAAGAATCTGTTCGTACTACCTGGCTTTGGACAGAGGGAACTGGCCAGCCCTACGGTCAGAGCTTGAAGTAACTGATTGGAATGTCTTGCTCCAGGGGAACGTGAACAGCCAAGTAAATGCTTTCACCAGTCATATACTGGACCTCCAGTATAGGCATATCCCTTACTGGCAGTATGTGACCAAGCCCACTGATCAGCCTTGGTTTGGATATCGGTGCCGGATGGCAGCTGAAGCCAAAAACAAGGCCTGGAGGAGATTTAAACGGCATCCCTCGGCTCATAACAGAAACATTCATAGACAATCTTGTCGAATAATGAAAGAAGTTCAAAAGTGGGCTATATCCAGATGGAATCCGAAACTCGAAGAAAACTTGCATCTGGAAGGGTTGGATCCAAGGTCTGGTGGTCCCTGGTGAAGGATTGGCAGGGGGATTCTGAGGACACAATCCCACCTCTAAACAGAGAAGATGGTACTGTGGCAACCAGCAATCAGGAGAAGGCTGATTTACTGGCAAACCACTTTGCTTCCAAGATGCAGGTCCCTGATCCTGAACGTCAGCCTCCACATTTTGCCCCATGCACTGTGTCTAGGTTGACTGAAGTGGTTATAATCAGGCTGAAGTTCTCCATCTCCTTAACACGCTAGACACAAGCAAAGCTGTGGGGCCAGATAAGGTCAGTCCAAGACTACTACGCTGCTGCGCTGACCTGTTGGCTCCACCTCTCACGCGCCTCTTCCAATTGTGCCTAGTTCAAGGAATTTGGCCCTCCTTATGGAAGAAGGCAGACGTTGTTCCAGTGCACAAAAAGAAGAGCCGCTCAGTAGTTGGTAACTACAGACCTGTGTCACTGCTTTCATTACTGGCAAGATCCTAGAATCATTAATTGCTCAGCAAATGATATCATTTTTTGACCGTCATCGGCTAATTTGTGATCGACAGTATGGTTTTAGAAAAGGCCGATCTGCTGCTGATCTTTTGCTAAATCTCTCCTCTAAGTGGCATCAGTCACTGGATGAGTCCAAGATCAGCTGTGTTGTTGCTCTAATATAGCAGGAGCCTTTGATCGGATCTGGCACTTGGATTAGCAGTGAAGCGTCAAGCTTTAGGCATTGCAGGCTCCATCTTAGTGTTATTAAAAGACTACCTTCAAGAACGGACTCTAAGGGTGGTCCTCAATGGAGCAGAATCCGATAGCCTCAATTGGTGCCAGCGTTCCACAGGGTAGTGTGCTTGGCCCTCTGCTGTGGAATGTTTATTTCAACGATCTTCTTCATCTCATTCCTGAAGCTCAAGCCTATGCTGATGACTGTACTCTAACTTTACATACAGAAAGGAGGAAATGCTAACTGCTACAAGAATCATTAATCACAAACTTTCAGCAATTTCTACCTGGGGTAGGAGATGGCAGGTCACATTTGCGGCTGAGAAGACTCAAGCGATGATGATAACTAGACTGCACATGGCGAATTGGACAGAACTGCAAATGGATGGCAAATCCCTAGAGTTCACAGAAGAATTTGACATCTTGGGAATGAAGTTCGACTCTTCAATGACAATGAAGAGCCATGTGCTAAACCTAGCTAAAAAGGCAGCCAGGAAACTTACAGCACTACGCGCATCTCATATCTTCTTGACAGCAAGGGATGCAAAACCTTATATGAAGCACAAGTTCGCTCCCATCTTGAATATGCACCCCTTTCCTGGATTGCCTGCCCCCCATCTTTCGTCAGACTGTTGGACAAAGTAGAGAAACGGGGTAGAAGGCTTATCTCTAGTCTTGACCAAGTCTGGCGGGAACGGTCTGAACATCAGAGCCTGCAACACCGTCGGGACGTTCTTGGTCTTACTGTTATGTACAAGGCCAACATCCTCAATGTTCCGCACTTGGCCCAACTCCGTGGAGTACCAGTAGTTCCCACTCGTAACACTAGGCTCTCAACCTTCAACAGTCTCATGCTTGAAGTGCCATTCTCAAGAACATCACTCCATCAGCGTTCATTCCTTCCGAGGCTTACTCGCATCTGGAACTTGTTCGCTCAACAGATTGATACACGGGAAATCAGGTCAACTGTTCACATGAAGACTATGGCACACAGCTGGCTACAAGCTCATCCTGTTCCTTATATGATTGTTACTTAATGTTTTTTAATGAATAAAGGCTATTCCTGCTAAAGCAAATAATAACACGCTCATGAAATAAATGGGCATCTAGGAGTAGGTTTCAACTTAGCTTACATAAGTTAAATATATGATAGTTCCCAATGTGTTAGTTTCAAAGTATACTCTTATGAAATAAATGAGTTTCTAGGTGTAGGCTTCAGATGAGTTGAGGTAGGATAACAGCTCTTGCTTGCAGTTTCACTAGGTATGTTATTAGGCATCCCTTATGAATCCTAGTCTTAGTTTAAAAAAAAGAGAGAGGGGGTGAGAGAGAGAGAGAGAGAGAGGGGTGAGAGAGAGAGAGAGAGAGAGAGAGAGAGAGAGGAGAGAGAGAGAGAGAGAGAGAGAGAGGGGGTGAGAGAGAGAGGGGGTGAGAGAGACAGAGAGAGGGAGAGAGAGAGAGAGAGAGAGAGAGGGGGGGGGTGTTGCATCAGCAAATCGGTGCATGCTCAACCCATTTATGTGGTAATCCCTGTTCATCTTGAAATTATGTTCCTAAAAAATTGCTTAAATCCAGGTACCTCAATTCTCTCATGTGCAATGTACAGACCTCTATGGCAGGGTGCTTCCCCAATCAACTTCCTGATGGACAACCTAGACTCGTTGCTAGATTATAATTGTAGTTGACCTCAACCAGTATCTTATACAGAGGGATTTTGATGAACTCTTAGTAGTTTTTAACCTTGAAAATTTTGTGAGCTTTCCTACCCACATGTCAGGCTCTTCGCTCGATCCTGTCGTAACTGACCTTCCTAAAGTATTGTTTTGTTCATTGCAGACCTCTGGGATATGTTGGTTCTTCAGACCACCATGCTATCTTTACTACACTGGCTATCCCGACATATCGAGGTGAAGAATCTGTTCGTATTACCTGGTTTTGAGACAGAGGGAACTGGCCATCTCTTCGTGCAGAGCTTGAAGTAACTGATTGGAATGCCTTGCTCCAGGGAAACGTGAACAGCCAAGTAAACGCTTTCACCAGTCATATACTGGACCTCCAGTATAGCCATATCCCTCTTGGCAGTATGTGACCAAGCCCACTGATCAGCCTGGGTTTGGATATTTCTGCCAGATGGCAGTTGAAGCCAATAACAAGGTCTGGGGGATTTAAACCTCATCCCTCGGTTCATAACAGAAACATTCATAGACAATCTTGTCGAATAATAAAAGAAGTTCAAAAGTGGGCTATATCCAGATGGGAATCCGAAACTCGAAGAAAACTTGCATCTGGAAGGGTTGGATCCAAGGTCTGGTGGTCTTTGGTGAAGAATCGACAGGGGTACTCATCTGAGGACACAATCCCGCCTCTAAACAGAGAAGATGGTACTGTGGCAACCAGCAATCAGGAGAAGGCTGCTCTACTGGCAAACCACTTTGCTGCCATGATGCAAGTTACTGATCCTGAACGTCAGCCTCCACATCTTGCCCCAAGCACTGTGTCTAGGATGACTGAAGTGGTTATAAAGCAGGCTCAAGTTCTCCATCTCCTTAACACGCTAGACACAAGCAAAGCTGTGGGGCCAGATAAGGTCAGTCCAAGATTACTACGCAGCTGCGCTGACCTGCGTACGAGATTACTTCTCCTTCTCCTGGCTCCACCTCTCACGTGCCTCTTCCAACTCTGCCTAGTTCAAGGAATTTGGCCCTCCTTATGGAAGAAGGTAGACTTTGTTCCAGTGCACAAAAAGAAGAGCCGCTCACTAGTTGGAAACTACAGACCAGTGTCACTGCTTTCCATTACTGACAAGATCCTAGAATCATTAATTGCTCAGCAAATTATATCATTTTTTGACCATCATCGGCTAATTTGTAATCGACTGTACGGTTCTAGGAAAGGCCGATCTGCTTCTGATCTCTTACTAAATCTCTGCACTAAGTGGCATCAGTCACTGGATAAGTCCAAGATCAGCTGTGTTGTTGCTCTAGATAAAGCAGGAGCCTTTGATCGGGTCTGGCAATCTGGATTAGTAGTGAAGCTTCAAGCTTTAGGCATTGCAGGCTCCATCTTAGTGTTATTAAATGACTACCTTCAAGAACGGACTCAATGGAGCAGAATCCGATAGCCACTCAATTGGTGCCAGCATTCCACAGGGTACTGTGCTTGGCCCTCTGCTGTGGGATGTTTATTTCAACGATTTGCTTCATCTCATTCCCCCCCTTCCTGTCCAGCTCGTTGCTGCCGTGAGGGGGCTTGGTGGGCGGCTGCTGGAGTGTGTTGCTCCTTGGAGTAGTCCCCCCTGTCCTTTTGTAGCCTTGTGCTCTTGCTGTTTTCCTCTTAAATTTTGCTGGACGCCTTTTCCTTTTCCTTTTGTTTCGTTTTTCTTCCCCTCTCTTCTCTTTTCTCGTTGTCATTTCCTGCTGACCTTGTGCCTGTTTTGATCATTCTTTTGGCCTTCTTTTGTTTTGACGCCCGGGTGCTTGAGGAGGCATACTCTTGCACCCGTAGAAGTTTAGTACCCAACGTTTCGAGCAAGGGGAACCTTTTATTGTCAATCCCCTTTTCGTCACTGAACCCGATCTCGACGGACTGACGGTTCTTAAAGTGGCGTTTGTGGGGCGTATACTCACGACGCACACCTGGGGGGCCCCGGCTTAATCGGCAATAGCTTCTTGTTGGGTGTTCTACCTCTAATTGTGGTTCCATGGTGGGTGTGGGGGCACATTCGTGAGTGAAAGTGTTTCGTTTCGTGTCTATGTTGATGAATGTTCCTCTTGTACCCTCTCAGGCTCGTGGGGTGGGCGACCAAGCCCCCGAGTCGGACTGTATTGGAAGACCAGGCTCTGTAGCCCCCGCTGCGTTGGGTCCCCACCTTTCTCCTCCTTTGGCCTCCTGACTACTCCCCTCGGCTCCCCTTCCTCCTCTGTGGTTGAGTCGAGCCCCAAGCCCCCAGTGGTCCCTCGTCCCTGGCATGGCTCAGTCTCTAGTTGTGAATACTGCGCCTTTTAACCACTCTCTCTTTGGGGGTTCTCAACGCCGTCCTCGTCACGGCCGCACTCGCTCGATTCCTTCCCGTTCTGATGTCTATCAAGTCTTGTTTGGTCCCGCTTCGTGGGCCAAATACTTTGATCTCCTCTCTCTTGATTCTGCGCCTCCTGACGATTTCTCCCTTCAAAGGCACCTTGTTGATTCCGTAGATGCCTCTGTCACCTTCAACCCACCCATCTCGGTACACGTGTCGTTGTTGCTCCTTCTCAGGATGCGGCCTCCAGCTTGGCTGCTTTATTCTGCCTTGGCGAGACCCCTGTTTGGGTCTCCAAGAACGCTCGGTTGAAGGCCAGTTTTGGCACTATTCTCCTTCCGCCCCATGTTGCAACCGATGTTCGGAATCTGCAGGACTGCCACGATGATATTCAGCATATCCTTGAGGCCAAGGGCATTCTGTCCTCCAGATAGACACGTTTACTCGTCCCCCCTCGTGGTCGTCGCCGTCAGCCCCTTTGGGTTGTGAAGATTACTTTTGATGGTCGGACCCTTCCGCCCACTGTCATTCCTGCTGGTGCCAGGTGCTCTGTCCAGGAGTACATTCCTTCTCCTAGGCTCTGTAACAAGTGCTGGAGGTTTGGGCATGGTGCTCTCCGCTGCTCTGGGACTGTCTCTCTCTGTTCTTAGTGGTGAGCGATGGTCACTCTAAGTCAGAGTGCACTTCTCCCCCAGGCTCGCTGCCTCAACTGCGGTGAGGCCCATTCCTACCTTCTCCCGTGCCTGTATCCATTACAAGCTTTAGGCAGGCGTGTTCAACTTGAAGCACCGGAACGTTTATCTTTTCCTGAGACGAGAGGCGCCAGGTTTGCCGGCTCCCGCCTTATGCTAACGTCTCTTATGCTCGCGTGTTGCGCTCTTTCCTCTCCTCGTCCTTCCCACCTTCCTCAGACTCACAACCATTTTTGGGCCTTAAAACCCTGATAAGCCCACTGCCCCCTCCTCTGTTCCTTTGAATTCGTCCCAAAGGGTCCCCCTCCTGGTCCTCTGTCTATGGTTCCCCTTCTTTCTGTCCGGTCTGTCGTGTCTCCTGTATCATGTCTCCTGTCCTTCTCCTCCATCTATTGACTCTCCCCGCCGCCTGTCCGTGTGGGATATTGTCCATCGCTCTCCTAACGGCCGTCGTGTGTGCTCTCGTTCAGCTTCTCCTGTTGAGACAGTGGAATCCGTTGCCCAGTACGTACTTGCTGGGACACCTGTCTCTTTAAGTCAGGAGCATATGCCTGGCTCCTCTTCTTCCTCCTTCCCGAGGAAGGCTTCGCTTTCTTCCTCAGCCTCTACTTCTGACTCTATCGCTGCTTCCCCTCCCATTTCGGTGGTTGCGCCCCCTGTTTCTGCTATTGAGGTTTCTTTGGTTCCCGCTTCCCTCGCGGTTGCTGCCCTTGCTGAGGTGCGCTCCCCTCTTTCTACTCCCCCTCTTCCTGCAGCTGTCCTTGACTGCTTCCTCTCGGTTGCCTCCTCCTCTTCCTCCTCCGGACCCCGCGTGTCCAACCTCTGGTCTGTTCTCCCGCTTCCTTTCCTCCGTCTTTGCTCAGTTTGCCCATGCCCCCTAACCCTGACTTTGCTGACCCAGATCCGACCCTGATCTTCTTTTATGGGCTATGTTGCTCTTTCACCTTTGTTTCTTCCTTGTTCTCTGTTGTTGTCCTTTCTCTTCTCGTCGTTGTCTATTCTTCAATGAAACGTTCGGGGTTATTACGCCAATTTCCTTGAACTCCAACTTCTGATTTTGCGATTTTTGCCCCTTTGTGTCTCTCTCCAGGCTTGGTGCTCATCCTGGTCGCTTTTGTGGCTATTCCTTTCTCTCCCCCCCCCCCAGCTATTGCTGGGGCTCCTAAATCTTCTGCTCTCTTGATTCGATCTGATGTTCCCTTTGTCCCCTTACTTTTTCCTTCGCCTCTCCATTGTTTTACTGTTCGTATCTTTGTGGGGAAATGGTACACTGTTTGTTCCATTTATCTCCCCCTGAGTGTCCTGCTTTCTCTTCCTGATCTGAAACACCTACTGGACTCCTTGCCGGAGCCTGTGCTCCTGCTGGGTGATTTCAATTGTCATCATTCCCTTTAGGGTGATGTTCTGACGAACACCCGAGGTCGCCTTCTCGAGCCGTGTAGTCCTCTCTTCTTCCCTGTCTCTTCTGAATTTTGGTGAGCCCACGCATTTGGACTCTCAGATTCGCACCCTTTCCTGTCTTGATCTTTCTCTTTGCTCGTCTTCTCTTTACTAAGATTTCACGTGGCATGTTCTTGATGACCTCCATGGCAGTGACCATTTCCCCATCCTTGTTACCTTTTTCACTTTTCACCCTCCCCTCTCCTTCCCTAGGTGGCAGTTTGCTAAAGCGGACTGGAACCTCAGTGCAGCTCTCTCTAACTTCTCCCTTCTGCCTCTCCCTCGCTCTTTCCTCCTTTTTCATGACACTGTCTTCGACGCTGCCCTCCACTCTATTCCTCTTGGGGTCCACGGAAGTGCGTTCCAGGGTGGAATGCAGACTGTGCTCAGGCTGTCCGCTGTAAGCGTGCAGCCTGGAAGAGACACCACGGTCGGCAGACGGCCGATTCTCTTCTTTTCTTTCAGAAGGCGAGTGCGGCTGCCCATAGGGCCCATCCGTATGGCTAAACGTAAATGTTGGGCATCTTA
>NC_091215.1:472500-605000 GCF_040958095.1 Procambarus clarkii | reverse complement strand
AGGGAAGAGACAGAGTGGACATATAGTTAGTGTCAGTGGAGTGGAAACGTCCAAGGAGGCCTGTAACTTGGAGACCTTGATTCAATTAGCCTCCCTATAGGCAGTGGTTGACAATAAGTATCATACTACTCACAACACCCAGCGTCTGTTCGACACACACACCAGCTATAGTGCTAGTCTTTTGTCTACATAGTCTACACACAGACACACATGCTCACATGCACACAGTAGTTTGCCACCAGACTAGTACCCGGGATGAGAGGTATGACCTACGAGGAGTGACTACGGGAATTAAACCTCACGTCGCTGGAAGACAGAAAAGTTAGGGGGGGACATGATCACCACCTACAAGATTCTCAGAGGAATTGACGGGGTAGATAAAGATAGTCTATTTAACACAATGGGCACACGCTCTTAAGGACACAGGTGGAAATTGAGTGCCCAAATGAACCATACAGATATTAGAATTTTTTTTTAGTGTCAGAGTGATTGACAAATGGAATGCATGTGGAGGCTGACTCCATACACAGTTTCAAGTGTAGATATGATAGATTCCAATAGGCTCAGGAACCTGTACACCAGTTGATTGACAGTTGAGAGGCAGGACCAAAGAGCCAGAGCTCAACCCCTACTAGCACAAATAGGAGAGTACAAATAGGTGAGTACACACACACACACACACACACACACACACACACACACACACACACACACACACTGGAGGCAACTCCAGCGTGGCCTAGTCGGGGAGAACATGTTCTTAATCCGGATAGACCTGCGTTCGAGTCCTGTCGCATCGGTTGCAACTACAGGGCACAGAATTTTTTTTAGCCAACCAGTTGGGCTGGATGGAAAGCAACGGTCTCTCTTCATGCAGGTCGGCGTTCAATCCCCGGCCGTCCAAGTGGTTGGGCACCATTCCTTTGTCCCCATCCCATCCCAAATCCCTATCCTGACCCACTTCCTAGTGCTAAATAATCCTAATGGCTTGGCGCTTTTGTCTGAGAGTTCCCTTCCCTTGTCACTTTTTTATGTATATTAATTAGATTTAGGAAGAGTCGTTGTCAGACCTGGTGTTCACGCGGTCACCAGTTCGAGCTCAACCCCTGTTGTGAGTGCTTCCGTTTTTTTTTGGTGGACGCCGTCGTAGCCCAGCTGTGGGAGCGTCCTCAGTGGCCTCGCAGTCCGGAGTTCCACCCAGTGATAAGGGCAAGGCTTCTCCTACTGTTCACTTAATATATGCTCGGAAGACGGGACACAATGAGCGTAGCTCTCATCATGTAACTACACTTAGGTAATTACATAGGTAATTACACACACACACCACACACACCACAGCGCGCGCGAGAAGGTAGGGGACACACGCAATTAGTGAGGTCCGCGGAAATTCGTCAATTTCTCGGGACATTGAAGGAGTATAGAGGCTAGATCATAGTATTTGGCCTCTCGCAGTGTGTAGCTAGCAGGGTGCAACATAGCATAGTCATATCGCTAGTGATAGTGCGAAGATTTGGCGAAGAAACTAAAAGTGGAGCTAGGGCATCACCGGTGCATGTAAGTGTGTGACCTGACCGGGTGGGACGACCCGCCGTGGAGCTACCTGATTGTGCTGTTGAGTGGTGACTGTGATCAGTGGTACAGTGAATTAGTGAACTGTCACATAACGATACAGTGACTGACTCCAGAGCTTTGTGTTGAAAGAGAAGAACGACCTCATCAATCTACCAGCACTTAGTGAATCACCTAGTGGGAGACAACGACGGATAACCATCGTCATCATACATCGCTCATCTGGTTGTGTGAGCGGGAGGCAGACTGGTATGTACCCCTCTCTGGTCAATTAATCAGGTGTACAGATTGAGGTAAAAGATTATCAAATTCTCGTTCAGGATATCATATATATTTAAAAATCTCAGAGTGGCTCATTTAGGCAGAGGTAACGCATAAGGGATATCTTGACACATACACGCACACAAGTGTGCACACGCTAAAACAGACACACACACGCGTGCACACACACACACACACACACAATTGTCCAGTCAGGGGAAAAGGCATCTGGGATAGGACCTTACTATCCCCCCCCCCATCTTGACTGCACCATCGGACCTGACCTGACTTAGTCGTCATCTCCCCCCCCCACCCCCCAGTCCCCCGCATCGCCCATACACGCACTCTTCCCCTCCCCACTCTCCCTCTCTCCCACTCCCTCTCTCCCTCTCCCACTATCTCTCTCCTGCTCTCTCTCTCCTGCTCTCTCTCTCTCCTGCTCTCTCTCTCTCTCTCTCTCTCTCTCTCTCTCTCTCTCTCTCTCTCTCTCCCTCCCTCTCTCTCTCCCTCCCTCTCTCTCTCCCTCTCTCTCTCCCTCCCTCCCCCTCTCCCTCCCTCTTTCCTTCCCCCTCCCTCTCTGCCCACACACGCACACACACACCTCACCCGCTCTCTCCCTCACCCGCTCTCTCCCTCACCCGCTCTCTCCCTCACCCACTCTCTCCCTCTCCTCTCTCTCCCTCCCGCCTCTCTCTCCATCTCCTCCCCCCCCTCCCCTTCTACTTTCTTCTCACTTCAGTGGAAGGGTCGGATCCCCCCCACCCACCCATTTATCTCTCCCTTTATCACTCCCTTTCTCTCTCTCTCTTTCTCTCTCTCTTCCTCTCTCTCTCTCCCTCCCCCATCCCAACAGGGTCAAGCATGGCAGCCAGAGGTCCCAGGGGAACAGGAAAGAGCCAAGGTGACGAGATGAAGGAAATGTTCGCCCAGTTTCTGGAGGACATCAAGAGTGAGATGCAAGAAATGATGCAGGAAATGAAGAACGAAATAAGCAACCTGAAAAGAGAGCTGACAGCAGCAAAGGAGGAGATTAGAGCCCTCAAAGAAAATGGTATCGAGGCTGAAAATCAGAAAACCACCCAGGGAGAAGGTGGTAATAGTTTTCTGGATGAGAATGCCACAATAAAAGCAACATTTGCGGAAATACTAAAAAAAAATAACTCTGAAGTAATGACTGCAGTGATGGAGGTGGCCATGAAAGCAGCCACCTCGCAGGAGGCGGCACGCTCCACTAGCCAACTGCTGGAAAGGAACAGATCAGTGGTTGCTGTGGGTATTAAGAAGCAGGAAGGATCTAATAGGACAGAGTGGAGTGACAAGGACAAAGCAGCAGTGAATGAAGTACTAAAGGCACTAGACATGGAAGGGACTGAGCATAGCATTGAGAAGGTTTTCAGGCTAGGCCGGTACAACAAAGACCGAGACCGAATGATAAAGATAGTGTTTGCAAACGAGAACACAAAGGAGAAGATCCTATCAAGGAAGAGCTCCCTGAAAAACGTGGGCAAATTTAAAAATTGTATTCCTCCAGAGAGACATGACAAGGGAGGAGAGAGCCGTGGCGGCAGAAGCAAGGAAGAGGCGCAGGGCGAGAGGGGAAAACCAGGAAGTCACAGCTCCCAACCCAACACCCCCAGAGGCGAGGGGGGAACCCACAACCAGCTACCCAGTAACACCAGAAGGGAGGACAACCCCGCCTCCCTCCACTGCATAGAAAACCCCCCTACCCCAAAACCTCCCTGCCCCCACTCAAATGTTCAGCAAAATCTCCCTCCCCCCACACCCAATCCCCACCCTTCTACCCCTCCCCTCCTCCCGAGTTCTCCCTACCCCCCTTTCCTTCCCGTCCTCCCTCCCCTTTCACCCCATACCCTCCCTGTCCCTCCCCCTTCACTGGATCCCCCACCCCTCATCCCAGTATCCTCTGAGACCCTGTTATCCACCTCACAGGTCCTCACACCCATGGAACAGCCTCCCCCACCAGCAGAACACTCACCAAGGAGGCGATTTGAGAAGGGACAGAAGAAAGTGAGCCTCAAAGCGATGTACACAAACATAGATGGAATTACAAATAAAGCAAATGAGCGTGGAGAACTGGTACTAGAGGAAAACCCAGACATAATAGCCCTCACAGAAACAAAGATCACGAAAGCGATAACAAATGCAGTGTTCCCACAGGACTATTATGTTATGAGGAAAGAGAGGGAAGGAAGAGGTGAGGGTGGTGTAGCTCTGCTGGTAAGACAAGGCTGGGATTTTGAGGAGATGGATATTCAGGGCTGCGAAGGTTTCAGTGACTACATAGCAGGTACTGTAACAAATGGAGGGAAAAAAATTATAGTCGCAGTCATATATAATCCACCACCAAATGACAGAAGACCTAGACAGGAATATGATAGAAACAACATGGCCACCATTAACATAATAGAAAGAGCAGCTTCTGTTGCTAGCAGGAATGGATCTGGACTACTAATTATGCGAGACTTCTACCATGGGAAGATAGATTGGAAGAACAGAGACCCGCATGGAGGACCAGAAACATGGAGAGCTAAGCTGCTGGACGTGGCAACAAGAAACTTTCTAAGCCAGCACACCAAAGAACCAACAAGAATGAGAGGAGAAGATGAACCAGCAATGCTTGATTTGATATTTACCCTAAATGAATGGGATATAAGGGAAGTTAAGATGGAAGCGCCCTTGGGAATGAGTGACCACAGTGTATTGAACTTTGAGTACCTGGTAGAGCTAGGACTTATCTCCCCCCAAAAAGAACTAGGAATCAAAAGGCTGGCATACCGAAAGGGGAATTATGAACAGATGAGAAGTTTCCTAAGTGAAATACCTTGGGACACAGACCTCAGAGACAAGTCTGTAGAGGGTATGATGGACTATGTTACCCAAAAGTGTCAGGAGGCAGTAAACAGGTTCATCCCGGCCCAAAGGGAAAAATCCGAGAAGCAACAGAAGAATCCATGGTATAATAGGGCATGTATGGAAGCGAAGAAACTGAACAAAAAGGCGTGGAGGAACTTCCGGAATAACAGAACACCAGAAAGCAGAGAGAGATACCAGAGAACCAGGAATGAGTACGTCAGGGTGAGAAGAGAAGCAGAGAAAAATTTTGAAAATGATATAGCAAACAAAGCCAAGACCGAACCAAAGCTACTCCACAGTCACATCAGAAGGAAAACAACAGTGAAAGAACAGGTATTGAAACTTAGAACAGGCGAGGACAGGTATACAGAGAATGACAGAGAGGTGTGTGAGGAACTCAACAAGAGGTTCCAGGAGGTCTTCACAATAGAACAGGGTGAGGTCACTGTGCTAGGAGAAAGGGAGGTAAACCAGGCGGCCTTGGAGGAGTTCGAAATTACGAGAGAGGAGGTCAAGAGACACCTGCTGGATCTGGATGTTAGAAAGGCTGTTGGTCCAGATGGGATCTCACCATGGGTACTGAAAGATTGTGCAGAGGCACTTTGCCTGCCACTCTCCATAGTGTATAGTAAGTCACTAGAGACGGGAGACCTACCAGAAATATGGAAGACGGCGAATGTGGTCCCAATATACAAAAAGGGCGACAGACAAGAGGCACTGAACTACAGGCCAGTGTCCTTGACTTGTATACCATGCAAGGTGATGGAGAAGATCGTGAGAAAAAACCTGGTAACACATCTGGAGTGAAGGGACTTCGTGACAAATCGCCAACATGGATTCAGGGAGGGTAAATCTTGCCTTACAGGCTTGATAGAATTCTACGATCAGGTGACACAGATTAAGCAAGAAAGAGAGGGCTGGGCGGACTGCATTTTCTTGGATTGTCGGAAAGCCTTTGACACAGTACCGCATAAGAGGCTGGTACATAAGCTGGAGAGACAGGCAGGTGTAGCTGGTAAGGTGCTCCAGTGGATAAGGGGAGTATCTAAGCAATAGGAAGCAGAGAGTTACGGTGAGGGGTGAGACCTCCGATTGGCGTGAAGTCACTAGTGGAGTCCCACAGGGCTCTGTACTCGGTCCTATCTTGTTTCTGATATATGTAAATGATCTCCCGGAGGGTATCGATTCATTTCTCTCAATGTTTGCGGACGATGCTAAAATTATGAGAAGGATTAAAACAGAAGAGGACTGTTTGAGGCTTCAAGAAGACCTAGACAAGCTGAAGGAATGGTCGAACAAATGGTTGTTAGAGTTTAACCCAACGAAATGTAATGTAATGAAGATAGGTGTAGGGAGCAGGAGGCCAGATACAAGGTATCATCTGGGAGAGGAAATTCTTCAGGAGTCAGAGAAGGAAAAAGACTTGGGGGTTGATATCACGCCAGACCTGTCTCCTGCAGCACATATCAAGCGGATAACATCAGCGGCATATGCCAGGCTGGCCAACATACGAACGGCATTCAGAAACTTGTGTAAAGAATCATTCAGAACTTTGTATACCACATATGTCAGGCCAATCCTGGAGTATGCAGCCCCAGCATGGAGTCCATATCTAGTCAAGGATAAGACTAAACTGGAAAAGGTTCAAAGGTTTGCCACCAGACTGGTACCCGAGCTGAGAGGTATGAGCTACGAGGAGAGACTACGGGAATTAAACCTCACTTCGCTGGAAGACAGAAGAGTTAGGGGGGACATATGATCACCACATTCAAGATTCTGAAGGGGATTGATAGGGTAGATAAAGACAGTCTATTTAACACAAGGGGAACACGCACAAGGGGACACAGGTGGAAACTGAGTGCCCAAATGAGCCACAGAGATATTAGAAAGAACTTTTTTAGTGTCAGAGTGGTTGACAAATGGAATGCATTAGGAAGTGATGTGGTGGAGGCTGACTCCATACACAGTTTCAAGTGTAGATATGACAGAGCCCGATAGGCTCATGAATCTGTACACCTGTTGATTGACGGTTGAGAGGCGGGACCAAAGAGCCAGAGCTCAACCCCCGCAAACACAACTAGGTGAGTACAACTAGGTGAGTACACAGTGTGTGATTTAGAGGCAGTGATTAGAGAGGCAGAAAAAAAATTTGAAAAAGGGATTGCAGACAAATGTAAAACAGAACCAGGTCTATTGTATAAATTCATAAACAACAAATTGCAGGTAAAGGATAATATTCAGAGGTTGAAAATGGGAAATACATTCACGAAAAATGAAAAGGAAGCGTGTGAATCATTAAACGAAAAGTTCCAAAGTGTGTTTGTTCAAAATGAAATCTTCAGGGAACCAGATACAATAAGAATTCCAGAGAACAACATAGAGCACATAGAGGTGTCTAAAGATGAAGTGGAAAAAATGATCAAGGAGCTAAATAAGAACAAAGCAGTTGGTCCAGATGGAGTTTCACCATGGGTTCTGAGAGAATGTGCACCTGAGCTCAGCATTCCTCTTCAACTGATTTTTCAGGCATCCCTGTTTACAGGAGTTGTAGCTGATGTGTGGAAAAAGGCTAACATAGTTCGAATCTACAAAAGTGGAAGCAGGGAAGACCCCCATAATTATAGATCGGTATCATTTACAAGTGTAATACTCAAAATATTTGAAAAATAATTAAAACTAAATGTGTAGAACACCTGGAGAGAAATGATATAATATCAGACAGACAGTATAGTTTTCGATCTGGAAGATCCTGTGTATCGAATTTGCTCAGTTTCTACGATCGAGCAACAGAGATTTTACAGGAAAGAGATGGTTGGGTTGACTGCATCTATCTGGACCTAAAAAAGGCTTTCGATAGAGTTCCACTTAAGAGGTTGTTCTGGAAACTGGAAAATATTGGGGGGGGGGGGGGGTGACAGGTAAGCTTCTAACATGGATGAAAAATTTTCTGACTGATAGAAAAATGAGGGCAGTGATCAGAGGCAATGTATCGGACTGGAGAAATGCCACAAGTGGAGTACCACAGGGTTCAGTTCATGCACCAGTGATGTTTATTGTCTACATAAATGATCTACCAGTTGGTATACAGAATTATATGAACATGTTTGCTGAAGATGCTAAGACAATAGGAAGGATAAGAAACTTAGATGATTGCCATGCCCTTCAAGATGACATGGACAAAATAAGTATATGGAGCACCACTTGGCAAATGGAATTTAATGTTAATAAATGCCATGTTATGGAATGTGGAATAGGTGAACATAGACCTCACACAACTTATATATTATGTGAGAAATCTTTAAAGTATTCTGATAAAGAAAGAGATCTAGGGGTGGTTCTAGATAGAAAATTATCACCTGAGGACCACATAAAGAATCTTGTGCGAGGAGCCTATGCCACGCTTTCTAACTTCAGAATTGTTTTTAAATACATGGATGGCGATATACTTAAGAAATTGTTCACAACTTTTGTTAGGCCAAAGCTAGAATATGCAGCGGTTGTGTGGTGCCCATATCTTAAGAAGCACATCAACAAACAGGAGAAGGTGCAAAGACATGCTACTAAGTGGCTCCCAGAACTGAAGGGGAAGAGCTACGAGGAGAGGTTAGAGGCATTAAATATACCAAAACTAGAAGACAGAAGAAAAAGAGGCGATATGATCACTACATACAAAATAGTAACAGGAATTGATAAAATCGATAGGGAAGATTTCCTGAGACCTGGAACTTTAAGAAAAAGAGGTCATAGTTATAAACTAGCTAAACAAAGATGCCGAAGAAATATAAGAAAATTCACTTTCGCAAACAGAGTGGTAGACGGTTGGAACAAGTTAGGTGAGAAGGTGGTGGAGGCCAAGACCGTCAGTAGTTTCAAAGCGTTATATGACAAAGAGTGCTGGGAAGACGGGACACCACGAGCGTAGCTCTCAACCTGTAACTACACTTAGGTAATTACACACACACACACACACACACACACACACACACACACACACGGGATTAGTCGGGATCCAAGAGCCAATGCTCGATTCTGCAGACACAACTAGGTGAGTACACACACACACACACACACACACACACACACACACACACACACACACACACACACAGCGGGGAGGGCAACCCCACCACCCTCCTCTGCATAGAAAACCCCCCTTTCCTTCCTGTCCTCCCGCCTCGTTCACCCCCATACCCTCCCTGTCCTTCCCCTTCACTTGACCCCCCCCCGCCCCTCATCCCAGTATCCTCTGCAACCCTGGCATCCACCTCACAAATCCTCACACCCATGGCACAGCTTCCTCCACCAGCAGAACATTCACCAAGGAGGAGATTTGAGAAGAGACAGAAGAAAGTGAGCCTCAAGGCAATGTACACTAACATAGACGGTATTACAAATAAGGCAAATGAACTTGGAGAATGGGTACTAGAGGAAAACCCAGACATAATAGCTCTCACAGAAATAAAGCTGACGAAAACAATAACAAATGCAGTGTTTCCACAGGACTATTATGTTATGAGGAAAGAGAGAGAAGGAAGAGGTGGTGGTGGTGTAGCTCTGCTGGTAAGAAAAGGCTAGGATTTTGAGGAGTTGGTTGTTCAGGGATGTGAAGGTTTCAGTGACTACATAATAGGAACAATAAAAACTGTAGGGCAAAAAATTATAGTCGTAGTCATATATAATCCACCACCAAATGGCAGAAGACCCAGACAGGAATATGATAGAAACAACATGGCCACCATTAACATAATAGAGAGAGCAGCTTCTGTTGCTAGCAGGAATGGATCTGGACTACTAATCATGGGACACTTCAACCATGGGAAGATAGATTGGGAGAACAGAGACCCGCATGGAGGACCACAAACATGGAGAGCTAAGCTGCTGGACGTGGCAACAAGAAACTTTCTAAGCCAGCACATCAGGGATCCAACAAGAATGAGAGGAGAGGATGAACCAGCAATGCTTGATCTGATATTTACCCTAAATGAGTGGGATATAAGGGAAGTCAAGAAGGAAGCACCCTTGGGAATGAGTGATCACAGTGTATTGAACTTTGAGTACCTGGTAGAGCTCGGAATTATCCCACCCGAAAAAGGACTAGGAAACTAAAGGCTGGCATATCGAAAGGGAAATTATGAGGAGATGAGAAGCTTCCTAAGGGAAATACCTTGGGACACAGTCCTCAGAGCTAAGTCTGTACAAGATATGATGGACTATGTCACCCAAAAGTGTCAGGAGGCAGTAAGCAGATACATCCCGGCCCAAAAGGAAAAATCCGAGAAACAAAAGAAGAATCCATGGTATAGTAGGGCATGTATGGAAGCAAAGAAACTGAACAAAAGGGCATGGAGGAACTTCCGGAATAACAGAACACCAGAAAGCAGAGAGAGATACCAGAGAACCAGGAATGAGTATGTCAGGGTGAAAAGAGAAGCAGAGAAAAGTTATGAAAATGATATAGCAAACAAAGCCAAGACCGAACCAAAGCTACTCCACAGTCACATCAGAAGGAAAACAACAGTGAAAGAACAGATAGTGAAACTTAGAACAGGCGAGGACAGGTATACAGAGAATGACAAAGAGGTGTGTGATGAACTCAACAAGAGGTTCCAAGAGGTCTTCACAACAGAACAAGGTGAGGTCACTGTGCTAGGAGAAAGGGAGGTAAACCAGGCGGCCTTGGAAGAGTTTGAAATTACAAGAGAGGAGGTCAAGAGACACCTGCTGGATCTGGATGTTAGAAAGGCTGTTGGTCCAGACGGGATCTCGCCATGGGTACTGAAAGAGTGTGCAGAGGCACTTTGCTTGCCACTCTCCATAGTGTATAGTAGGTCACTGGAGATGGGAGACCTACCAGAAATATGGAAGACGGCGAATGTGGTCCCAATATACAAAAAGGGCGAAAGGCAAGAGGCACTGAACTACAGGCCAGTATCCTTGACTTGTATACCATGCAAGGTGATGGAGAAGATCGTGAGAAAAAACCTGGTAGCATATCTGGAGAGAAGGGACTTCGTGACAAATCGCCAACATGGGTTCAGGGAGGGTAAATCTTGCCTAACTGGCGTAATAGAATTCTATGACCAGGTGACACAGATTAAGCAAGAAAGAGAGGGCTGGGCGGACTGCATTTTCTTGGATTGTCGGAAAGCCTTGACACAGTACCGCATAAGAGGCTGGTACATAAGCTGGAGAGACAGGCAGGTGTAGCTGGTAAGTTGCTCCAGTGGATAAGGGAGTACCTAAGCAATAGGAAGCAGAGAGTTACGGTGAGGGGTGAGACCTCTGATTGGCGTGAAGTCACCAGTGGAGTCCCACAGGGCTCTGTACTCGGTCCTATCTTGTTTCTGATATATGTAAATGATCTCCCAGAGGGTATAGATTCATTTCTCTCAATGTTTGCGGATCATGCCAAAATTATGAGAAGGATTAAGAGAGAAGAGGACTGATTGAGTCTTCAAGAAAACCTAGACAAACTGAAGGAATGGTCGAACAAGTGGTTGTTAGAGTTCAACCCAACCAAATGTAATGTAATGAAGATAGGTGTAGGGAGCAGGAGGCCAAATACAAGGTATCATCTGGGAGAGGAAATCCTTCAGTAGTCAGAGAAAGAAAAAGACTTGGGAGTTGATATCACGCTAGACCTGCCTCCTGCAGCACATATCAAGAGGATAACATCAGCGGCATATGCCAGGCTGGCCAACATACGAACGGCATTCAGAAATTTGTGTAAAGTATCATTCAGAACTTTGTATACCACATATGTCAGGCCAATTCTGGAGTATGCAGCCCCAGCATGGTGTCCATATCTAGTGAAGGATAAGACTAAACTTGAAAAGGTTCAAAGATTTGCCACCAGACTAGTACCCGAGCTGAGAGGTATGAGCTACAAAGGAGAAACTGCGGGAATTGAACCTCACTTCGCTGGAAGACAGGAGAGTTAGGGGGGACATGATCACCACATTCAAGATCCTCAAGGGAATTGACAGGGTTGATAAAGACAGGCTGTTTAACACAAGGGGCACACGCACTACAGGACACAGGTGGAAACTGAGTGCCCAAATGAGCCACAGAGATATTAGAAAGAACTTTTTTAGTGTCAGAGTGGTTGACAAATGGAATGCATTAGGAAGTGATGTGGTGGAGGCTGACTCCATACTCAGCTTCAAGTGTAGATATGATAGAGCCCAATAGGCTCAGGAATCTGTACACCTGTTGATTGACGGTTGAGAGGCGGGACCAAAGAGCCAGAGCTCAACCCCCGCAAGCACAACTAGGTGAGTACACACACACACACACACACACACACACACACACACACACACACACACACACACACACACACACACACACACACACACACACACACATACACACGCACACACACGCACACACACACACACACACACACACACACACACACACACACACACACACACACACACACACACACACACACACACACACACACACACACACACACAGTTGTCTGCAGCATATGGAAGGATACAAAAAAGTATTCCTGCAGAGGGACAGGATGAAGGAGGAGAGAGCCAGGGCAGCAGAGGCAAGGAGGAAGCGCAGGGAGAGAGAAGCAAACCAGGAAATCACAGCCCTCATCCCAACAGTCCCAGAGATAAGAGGATAACCCAAAACTAGCATCCCAGCAACACCAAGGGGGGGGGGGGGGCAACACCCCCCTCCCCCTTCTGCATAGAAACCCTCCCTTCCCCTCTCCCTACCTGCCCCCACCCAACCCCTCCCTCCCACCCCACCCCATTCTGACCCTGAAACCCCTTCCCCATTCCCATCTTGTCCCCCCTCCCACCATTTTCCCCCTTGTCCCCCCCTCCCACCATTTATCCCCCTCGCTCCCCCCGTCCCCCTTCATCCCATACCCGCTCCATATCCCACCTCCCCCCTCACTGCGTATCCTCCATGTCCCCCCTACCTCCTTAACACACACCCTACCTGTCCCCCCTTCCCTTAAACCCCCACCCCCCCACCCCAAAATCCTCTGAGACCCTGCCAAACCACCTCACAGATCCTCCTACCCACGGAACAGCTTCCCAAACCAGCAGAATGCTTGCCAAGAAAGGGACATGAAAATGAACAGAAGAAAGTGAGCTTCAAGGCGATGTACACTAACATAGATGGGATTTCAAATAAAACAAGTGAAATTGGAGAATGGGCACTAGAAGAAAACCCAGACATAATAGCACTCACAGAAACAAAGTTAACGAAAATCATAACAAACGCAGTGGTTTTACCAGGACTACTACGTAGTGAGGAAAGAGAGAGAAGGGAGAGGAGGAGGTGGTGTAGCTTCTGCTAATAAGAGAAGGTTGGAGTTTCGAAGAGATGGTAATTCAGAACTGTGAAGGTTTCAGTGACTACATTTCAGGCAATATAGCAACTGGAGGACAGAAAATTATAATAGTAGTCATATATAACCCCACCAAATGACAGAAGACCCAGACAGGAATATGATAGAAACAACTTGGCCACCATCAATATAATAGAGAGAGCAGCTTCTGTGGCTAGCAGGAACGGATCCAGACTTCTAATCATGGGAGACTTCAACCATGGGAAGATAGATTGGGGGAACAGAGACCCACATGGAGGCCCAGACACATGAAGAGCTAAGCTGCTGGATGTGGCAACAAGAAACTTTCTAAGTCAACACGTCAAGGGACCGACAAGAATGAGAGGAGGGGATGAACCAGCCTTGCTTGATCTGATATTTACCCTAAATGAGTCGGATATAAGGGAAGTTAAGTTGGAAGCCCCCTTGGGAATGAGTGATCATAGTGTATTGAGCTTTGAGTACCTGATTGAGCTGGGAATTATCACCCCCAAAAAAGAACTGGGAACCAAAGGGCTGGCGTACCGAAAGGGAAACTATGAGGAAATGAATAAATTCCTATGGATATACATTGGGACACAGAACTCGGAACCAAGTCCGTACAACACATGATGGACTATGTCACCCAAAAATGTCAGGAGGCTGTAAGCAGGTTTGTCCCAGACCGACAGGAAAAACAGAGAAGCAAATAAAGAATCCGTGGTTTAACAAGGAATGTATGAAAGCAAAGGAGCAGAACAAAAGGGAATGGAGGAACTTCCGTAATAACAGAACACCAGAAAGCAGAGAGAGATACCAGAGAACCAGGAACGAGTATGTCAGTGTGAGAAGAGCAGCTGAGAAAAGGTATGAAAATGATATAGCTAATAAAGCCAAGACCGAACCCAAGCTACTACACAGTCACATCAGGAGGGAAGACAACAGTGAAGGAAAAGGTGATGAAACTTAGGGTGGGCGAGGACAGGTACACAGAGAATGACAAAGAGATGTGTGAAGAACTCAACAAAAGGTTCCAGGAGGTCTTTACAATAGAACAGGGAGATGTCGCGGCGCCTAGAAGAGGTTGGCAGCAAACCAGGTGACCTTGGATAGGTTCGAAATTACAAGAGATGAGGTCAAGAAGCACCTATTGGAGCTGGATGTGAGGAAAAGCTGTTGGGCCGGATTGAATCTCTCCATGGGTCTTGAAAGAGTGTGCAGGAGCACTTTGCCTACCACTCTCCATAGTGTATAGTAGGTCACTGGAAACGGGGGACCTACCAGAAATATGGAAGACTGCTAATGTAGTACCAATATACAAAAGGGTGACAGACAAGAGGCACTGACCTACAGGTCAGTGTCCTTAACTTGTATACCATGCAAGGTAATGGAGAAGATTGTGAGAAAAAACCTAGTAACACATCTGGAGAGAAGAGACTTCGTGACAACCCATCAACATGGATTCAGGGAGGGTAAATCTTGCCTTACAGGATTGATAGAATTCTACGATCAGGTGACAAAGATTAAACAAGTAAGAGAAGGGTGGACGGACTGCATTTTTTTTTGAACTGTCGGAAAGCCTTTGACACAGTACCCCCATAAAAGGTTGATGCATAAGCTAGAGAAACAGGCAGGAGTAACTGATAGGGCGCTCCAGTGGATAAGGGAGTACCTAAACAATAGGAAGCAGAGAGTTACAGTGAGGGGTGAGACCTCAGACTGGTGTGAAGTCACCTGTGGAGTCCCACAGGGCTCTGTACTTGGACCTATCCTGTTTCTGATATACGTAAATGATCTCCCAGAGGGTATAGACTCATTCCTCTCAATGTTTGCTGACGACGCCAAAATTATGAGAAGGATTAAGACAGAGGAGGACAGCTTGAGGCTACAAGAAGACCTGGACAAGCTGCAGGAATGGTCAAACAAATGGCTGTTAGAGTTTAATCCAAGAAAATGTAATGTAATGAAGATAGGGGAAGGAAGCAGGGAGACCAGATACAAGGTATCACTTGGGAGATGAAATACTTCAAGAGTCCGAGAGAGAGAAAGACCTGGGGGTTGATATCACGCCAGACCTGTCCCCTGATGCTCATATCAAGAGTAAAACAGCAGCAGCATATGCCAGGTTGGCTAACATAAGAACGGCCCTTAGAAACTTGTGTAAGGAATCTTTCAGAACATTATATACCACATATGTCAGACCAATCCTGGAGTATGCGGCACCAGCATGGAGTCCATATCTAGTCAAGCATAAGACTAAAATGGAAAAGGTTTCAAAGGTTTGCCGCCAGACTAGTACCCGAGCTGAGAGGTATGAGCTACGAGGAGAGACTACGGGAATTAAACCTCACTTCGTTGGAAGACAGAAGAGTTATGGGGGACATGATCACTACATTCAAGATCCTCAAGGGAATTGACAGGGTTGATAAAGACAGGCTGTTTAACACAAGGGGCACACGCACTAGGGGACACAGGTGGAAACTGAGTGCCCAAATGAGCCACAGAGATATTAGAAAGAACTTTTTTAGTGTCAGAGTGGTTGGCAAATGGAATGCACTAGGAAGTGATGTGGTGGAGGCTGACTCCATACACAGTTTCAAGTGTAGATATGATAGAGCCCAATAGGCTCAGGAATCTGTACACCTGTTGATTGACGGTTGAGAGGCGGGACCAAAGAGCCAGAGCTCAACCCCCGCAAGCACAGCTAGGTGAGTACACGAAAACATACACACACACACACACACACACACACACACACACACACACACACACACACACACCACACACACACACACACACACACACACACACACACACACACACACACACACACACACACCAGAACCCTACAATCCCAGAGGGAAGTGGAGAACCCTCCTCAAACAGTGCAACAGCCACATGGATTGGGGCACCACCCCCACATTCTACCCAACAGACACCCAACCTGCCCCATCCCCTGTCAGCCCCCCTACTAAGTACCCACCTAGGGCACCCTCCCCCCACCCACCCCCACTCACCCCCCTTCTCCCCCACACCCCTCTCCCCAGGACCTCCCTTCTCCCCCATCCCCAATTCCCTCCCTTCTCCCACATGCCTTCCCGTCTCTCCCACCCCCATGCCCTCCCTTCCCCCCCTCCTCCCTAAGCCCCCCACTCTCCCCCACCCCACCTAAGTCTTCCCCTCACCCCCACTCCCCTAAACCCTCTCCTCTTCCTCACCCACCTCAGCCCTCCCTTTTCCCCCACGCCCCCCAAGCCCTCCACCCTTTTCTCTCCCCCCAAGCCCCCCCTTCTCCCCTATCCCCCACAGCCTCCTCCCCCCATGCTTCCCCAACCCTCCTCCTCTTATCCACCCCCTGTACCCTCCCCCTCTTATCCACCCCCTCTTATCCACCCCCTGTATCCTCCCCCTCTTATCCACCCCCTGTACCCTCCCCCTCTCCCCCACCACCCCAAGCCCTCCCTCCTCCACCAATCCCCCCGTGCCAGGTCCCCCAGCTCCTACTCACCCCAGATCCCAAAGGTCCCCCCCCCCCCAGAAAAGAAGCAGAAGAGAGTCAGTTTCAGGGTGATGTACTCGAACATAGATGGGATCACAAGCAAGACAAGTGAACTAAGGGAAAGAGCACAAGAAGTTAACCCAGATGTAATCGGACTCACTGAAACAAAACTCTCTGGAATCATAACGAATGCCGTGTTTCCCCAGGAGTATACAGTAATAAGGAAAGAGAGGGAAGGTAGGGGAGGAGGCGGAGTGGCCCTACTCATGAGAAGGGAATGGAGTTTTAAGGAGATGGCCATCCCGGGCTGTGAGGAGGTTCAGAGACTACATAGCAGGCACCATAACAATGGGAGGACCAAGAATAGTAGTAGCAGTAATATACAACCTCCACCAAATGACAGGAGAACCCAGTCAAGAGTATGAAAACAACAATAAGGCAGTTAACACTATAATTGAGAGGGCAGCCTCTGCTGCCTGTAAAAATAGATCCCACCTGCTCATCATGGGCGACTTCAATCACGGAAAGATTGACTGGGAGAACAAGGAACCGCATGGAGGCGAGGATACGTGGAGAGCCAAACTATTGGAGGTGGTGACAAGCAACTTTTTAACCCAGCATGTCGGAGAACCCACAAGGATGAGAGGCAATGACGAACCAGCGAGACTCGACCTAGTCTTCACTCTGAACGACTCCGACATAAGAGAAATCGGTTTTGAGGACCCAGTAGGAATGAGCGACCACAGTGTACTGGTGTTTGAGTACTTGATTGAAGAAGGGTTATTGAACTCGAGGAGGGATACCGAAACCAAAAGGTTAGCATACCGAAAGGGAAACTATGAGGGGATAAGAAAATTCCTAACAGATATAGCATGGGAAACAGAGCTCAGGGGAAAGACGGCCCAAGATATGATGGATTACATCACGCAGAAGTGCAAGGACGCAGCAAACAAGTTTGTCCCAGTCCCAAAGGAAAACAGAGAAATGAAGATGAGAAACCCATGGTTTAATCAAAGATGTAGGCTAGCTAAGCAGCAAAGTAAAAGGGCATGGAGAAACTATAGGAATAACAGGACACTGGAGAGCAGAGAAAGATTACCAGAATGCCAGGAATGAATATGTTCAGGATGAGAAGAGAGGCAGAAAGACAATACGATAATGACATCGCAAGCAAGGCAAAGACTCAGCCTAAATTGTTGCATAGCCACATTAGGAGAAAACAACAGTAAAGGAACAGGTTATGAGATTAAGGATAGGGCGGAAGGATTCACTACAAATGACAAGGAAGTGTGTGAGGAATTGAATAAGAAATTCCAAGAGGTCTTCACCTTAGAGCAAGGAGAAATTCCAGAGGTAAGTGAGGGAATAGCTAACCAGGAAACCACTGGAAGAGTTTGAGATAACCAGTGGGGATGTAAGGAAGTGTTTTACTAGAGTTGGACGTGACGAAGGCTATAGGCCCCAGATGGAATCTCCCCTTGGGTTCTAAAGTAAGGAGCAAGAGAACTGAGCCTACCACTCTCCATAGTGTATAAAATCACTGGCAACAGGGGAACTGCCAGATATTTGGAAAGCAGCTAACGTAGTCCCGATATACAAGAAAGGGGATAGACTGGAGGCACTGAACTTCAGGCCAGTGTCCCTAACCTGCATACCATGCAAACTGTTGGAGAAGATTGTGCGAAAAAAACTAGTGGAGCATCTGGAGCGAAGGAACTTTGTAGCACAGCATCAACATGGGTTCAGGGATGGCAGGTCCTGCCTCACAGGGTTACTTGAATTCTACAACCAGGCAACACAAATAAGGCAAGAAAGAGAAGGGTGGGCAGACTGCATATTTTTGGATTGTCAGAAAGCCTTTGATACAGTGCCACACAAGAGGCTAGTGCGAAAGTTGGAGATGCAGGCTGGAGTGAGAGGAAGGTACTCCGGTGGATAGAGGAGTACCTAAGCAACAGGAGACAACGAGTCTGTGTGAGGGGTGAGGTCTCAGATTGGCGAGACGTCACAAGTGGAGTCCCGCAGGGGTCAGTCCTTGGACCTATACTGTTTCTGGTATATGTAAATGATCTCCCAGAGGGTATAGATTCGTTCCTCTCAATGTTTGCCGACGATGCAAAAATTATGAGGAGGATTGAAACAGAGGATGATAGTAGGAGACTACAAGATGACCTGGATAGACTGAGTGAATGGTCCAACAAATGGCTGTTGAAGTTCAACCCGAGTAAATGCAAAGTAATGAAACTAGGTAGTGGAAACAGAAGGCCAGGCACAGGATACAGAATAGGAGATGAAGTACTTAATAAAACAGACAGAGAGAAAGATCTAGGAGTTGATATCACACCAAACCGTCTCCTGAAGCCCACATAAAGAGAATAACGTCTGCGGCATATGCGAGGCTGGGCTAACATCAGAACGGCGTTCAGGAACCTGGTAAGGAATCATCAGAATATTGTACACACATATGTAAGACCAATCCTGGAGTATGCGGCCCCAGCATGGAGCCCGTACCTTGTCCACGCACAAGACGAAGCTGGAAAAGTCCAAAGGTATGCTACTAGACTAGTCCCAGAACTAAGAGGCATGAGTTATGAGGAAAGGCTGCGGGAAATGCACCTTACGGACACTGGAAGACAGAAGAGTAAGGGGGGACATGATCACAACCTACAAAATCCTCAGGGGAATCCGGACCTGGTAAACAAGGAAGAACTATTCAACACTGGTGGGACGCGAACAAGGGGACACAGGTGGAAGCTGAGTACCCAAATGAGCCACAGAGACATTAGAAAGAACTTTTTCAGTGTCAGAGTAGTTAGTAAATGGAATGCATTAGGAAGTGATGTGGTGGAGGCTGACTCCATACACAGTTTCAAATGTAGATATGATAGAGCCCAAGAGGCTCAGGAATCTGTACACCAGTTGATTGACGGTTGAGAGGCGGGACCAAAGAGCCAGAGCTCAACCCCCGCAAGCACAATTAGGTGAGTACAATTAGGTGAGTACACACGCACACACACAAACACACACACACAGAGTCGTCTGCAGCATATGGAGGGATACAAAAAAGTGTTCCTGCAGAGGGGCAGGATGAAGGAGGAGAGAGACAGGGCAGCAGAGGCAAGGAGGAAGCGCAGGGAGAGAGGAGCAAACCAGGAAATCACAGCCCTCATCACAACAGTCCCAGAGATAAGAGAACCCAAAACCAGCATCCCAGCAACACCAGAGGGGGGGGGGGGGCAACACCATCACCCTCCTCTGCATAGAAACCCTCCCTTCCCCTCACCCAACCTGCCCCACCCAACCCTCTCTCCCACCCCATTCTGACCCTGACACCCCTTCCCCATTCCCATCATGTCCCCCCTCCCACCTTTTTCCCCCTGTCCCCCCTCCCCCTTCATCCCATACCCTCCATATCCCACCTCCCCCCTCACTGCGTATCCTCCATGTCCCCCCTACCTCCTTAACCCACACCCTACCTGTCCCCCCTTCTTTTAAACCCCCACCCCCCACCCCAAAATCCTCTGAGACCCTGCAAACCACCTCACTGATCCTCTTGTTGGAAATTTCCAACAATAATACAACACTGTTGTATTATTATTAATTATTACTAAATCTACTAATCACTGTAGTAATTAAAATTAACCAAACGTAGAGTTCACATGTACTAATAATTACATCTGTACAATAAGGCTAGAATTCTTACATCACCAGACGCCTGTATTGCGTCAGATTCCATTATAATAAACACATCTATATCCAGAGTGTCAGAGAATTGAATTTGATTCTCTATAAAACAACAGTGTTCTGTGTGGTAATTATTTACAGATAAACTGATCCCTAACTAATGCCAAATAGAGCGTTTATAGTTACAAATGGTATCTGGTAATAAATTTAACGTCACGCGTGAATGCCCTGGAGAGACTTTAATTCATCTCCATTGCTTGTTTACCATCGTAAAACGAGCAAATAATAATATTTAACTCTTCTGAATAATAAACCCGTCCGTATCCGAGCATTTCAATCGCAATTGCGAGAAATTACATTATTCGTAGTAAATAATTTGTGTATCAAATGTGGGACGTGGAGCGGGGCAGAGAGAGACGCCATTACCCGAGGAGACGTCTTGCTGGAGGACGCCACCGAGAGCGGGAGGAGGAAAGTCGCCACTGTGAGGTGTGAAGATTAGTTGCAGAATATAGCAACTCAGCTGGTGTCAGTGTCACGGGAACCTGTTAATTTGTTCCGTGTAGCCCAACGTGACCGGCCAGAGGAAGCGCGTCAACATCTAGGCTAGGCTCGACACCACGTGTACATTATTACGACGCCAGAACCTGAACGCGAGCTTCGGCAAGCCTCAACTTACACAGTGCCCTATTAGCTAAGTTCTTTTATTCCCTTTTGATGCATCATTATGGATAGGTTATAGCCGGGTAGCTTGCCGTCACGCTGAGCGACTAAAATAAAACGCAGGTTATTATCTGTCTCCACTCTCCATTTTAATTTCTTGAACATGATATTTAGCAGCCTTATATGTTGCTACTGAATATATTTTGATTTGCAGCGTGTGTGAAGAATTCCCCGAGCTGTCATTTCCCGTGTTAATCATCTCCCAGTGTTCATGATGAGTTCAGGAGATTCCGAGGATGAGTCATACCGATGTCTTGGAAAACATCTTCAAGCTAAGACCCTTTTCCGTATTCCTTAAATTACATTATCTGTAGTGTATTATTACTACGATCACTGTTTTCTGGATTAACACGTGTTTATTATAATCATTAATTTCTCATGCTCATAATCTATGTTCTTATTGGTGATTGTTTTAGTGATTCTATAATTGGTCATAGGATTAGTTTATTGCATAATGAACTGGTGCACGAACCACACTAGTTCCTAGACATATATGAAGTTCTAGTAATAACCCCCCCAATGTAGGTGTTTGAGGCTTTGATTCAGTTAAATTATATACAGCCCATTAATTATACAAGTGATTATATTCTAGTATTTATCCATAGTTACTGGTTCATCTAGGAATTTTCTAATGATCACAGTTTATTAGTTTCACTCTTTACTATAAAAAGCGGGTGGTCCTTCGTAATTGATTTTCATTATATTAATATTTAAATAAATAGAGTCAAGCCCCAAATGTCCCACATTATGGTCCTCATCGAACTGGATAAACATAAATTATAATTATAAATACTAATTATTAATAACTAATCCTTGTGTGATGTAGTCTAGACTAACCATATAATTAATTGTGTCTGCCAACAGCGTAACACATAAGTTAGTCTAAGTCACACCAATTCATTGCTACTTTCACCTCATGTATAAGGTAGCACTCGTGGGACACAGTCAATTGCCCACAACACTTTGGCCTACACTTCATACTGAAGTAAGAATCTTTAGGTCACCAGGAGCATCAGCTCATAACCTTTATATGTTTTCACTTGTGTGTGCAAGTGCACACTTATAAACTATAAAAAACAAAAAAAAACAAAAATACAGCACAATTATATTCACCTTACTGCACCACAATAATCTTTACCAATCTTATTAGGTAGAATTTAGGCTGAGATTGTGCTGAATTTGGTACAAGCCCAGACTAAATAAAATTTTAGTTCTTAGGTAGGAATTATCACGACTAGACTTCAGCTAGTCGGTAGTGTATGTATTATACTATTTGTGCTGACCCTATCCAGGGTGGGATTAAACTTTGAGATAACTCTGATTGGAGTGTCTCCATAATATTTCTCTTGTACTCATTATTTGTGTATCTATTTTGTGTATTGCTGGATGATCCCCATTACCTCTAATGGTGATATAGAGGAGCTAACAGGACGAGAACTAATGGTGAAGTTCAGACAATGCACAAAATATCTAGCTACTTGTTGTTAGGTAGGTACATTTAACCTTAAGTGAGGTAGAGTATAAATTAGCCACATTAAATTAGGCTACATTTAATGTTACTTGTCCACTAATGAACAAGTACCCAAGCTTCATTAGTAATATATATACTAATCCCATGAAGTTTGGACCCAAGCCCAACATGGCTACTCCTGAGCAATTAAGGAGAACCTATATTGGCCTTAAAGGTCATTTAACCAGACTAATTAACAAGGCTGAGGGCTTATCTAAAGAAACTCCCATTGACTCTTATCACTTAGAGACATCAGTAAGAGTAGCTGATCTGAATTTGATCAAGTTAGGTCTACAAGTAAGTCTTATATTACTCTACTGAATACCATAGAAGCTGATCCTGATGAAGTAGGTCAAATTGTAGACGATATCTCCCAGTATGAAGATGGGACTCAAGGTAAACTCTACATGCTATCTAAACTAGCAAAACAATCTGAATCCAATAACATAATACAATGTCTCAATTCAGTAACCAACTACCAGAGGTTCGTTTACCTATTTTAGACTTGCCTACATTTACAGGATTAGATACAGAAAATTGGGACAATTTTTGGACTTCATTTGAAGTTCATATACATAAGAAATCGTCTCTTGACAAGGTTTCTAAATTCTCATACCTACTTAGTCTTCTCAAAGGAGAGGCTAAAAAGGTCATACATAACCTAACTCTCGATGAGAGTAATTATGAGGAAGCTATAAAACTGTTGAAGTTGAACTATTCCAACAAAGAGTTGAGTATAGCTACCCTCTATTACCAATTGCTAGATCTGAATGCACCAAATAGTAGACCAGAGTCAATTCAAAGCTTCAGACTAGAAGTAGAGTCTCTAGTAAAGGCCTTAGGTACTAAAGTTGATATACCAGCTTCAGAATGGTCAATCAAGTTACTTTTGCAGAGGAAATTACCTCGAAATGTCTTGACAGAGCTCTGCTCACACTATAACACCGAGTTTCTCACTCTTGACCAAATAATTGAGGGATTGAGAATAACGGTTAACAGGTTGAAGACTCATGATAAAATTAAACCTGAGTCTAAACCAACTAGTACTGACACTTCAGTCAAACCCAAACAGACTTTGAATAAGTCTAATAAAAATAAATCCAAGACTACTCCATCCACTGGGAAAAGAAGTGGAAATGTAGGTACTTATTCGGTGTCTCCTGAGATAACCAATGACTTGTCTACTAAAGAGACCAAGTCGAACAAAGAGAGAAGGTGTCTGTTCTGCAATCAAGGACATACCACCTACCAATGCTCTGTTTATCCTACTTATAATACTAGGATTAAAAGGTTGCAAGAAATACACAAGTGCATGGGTTCTCATGATCCCAAAAAATGTGTAGTGCAGCTACGTTCCTGCAATAGATGCAACCAAGGTGTACATCACTACGCCTTATGTAGAAAATCTTCTACACCAACCATGACCACTGGGGAGAATTCCACAAATTTCTACCACAGTGCAATATTGCAAAGTGTATCAAGAAATAAATGTACTTGCTACTGAGTCAGGCAATAATACCACTCTGTTGACCAGACCACACACTAGAAATTGAAGGGACGAAGACGTTTCGGTCTGTCCTGGACCATTCTCAAGTCGATTGTGATGAGGACAGGTAGGGACAGGCATTAAATAGGCAAGAGAGAGCTGAGGAATTATTTAATGCCTGTCCCTACCTGTCCTCATCACAATCGACTTGAGAATGGTCCAGGACGGACCGAAACGTCGTCGTCCCTTCAATTTCTAGTGTGTGGTCTGGTCAACATACTTCAGCCACGTTATTGTGACTCATCGCCTGAATACCACTCTGCCTACAGCTCAACTTAGACTAATAAACAGGAAATCTAGAGTAAACACTAGAGGTCTTTTTGATCAAGGATCACAGAAAACCTTCATTACACAACAGTTAGTAGAGCAGTTAAAATTAAAACCTGCCAAAAGTGTGAGGTTAAATATTTCTGGTTTCTTAACTAATAGTGGACCTCGTGACTACCAAGTAGTTAAGGTATTAGTGAGACTTGGATCTTCCACAAGTCCAATACAAGCAGTAGTAGTAGATAAACTTCCAACAGACCTGCAGGTCACAGGGTTAGCTCGCACTGCGAGACATCTTAAACGAAACCGCATGAGGCTAGTAGATTATAAAATAAATTCTGACTGCCTCACTGATGTTGGAATACTTATAGGCGCAGATCATTATTACAAATTTATAACTGGATGCACCAGACAACACGGAATGAATTTGTTGTCATCTGCTGGAGGCAAATTGCTTACTGGAGCGGTGCTTTTCCGACAAAATCCAGCGTCAACAAACCAACAATCTAATAACATAATAGTGGCGTGACTAGGCTTGGAACAGTCACCCCCTACGTTTCAGAGAAATATCTGAAGATATTGAGTCTGATCCACCTGTACATTGTCTGTGGGATTTAGACACTTTAGGTATTATCCCTGAACAACCAAGCCCTGATGATATGTGGACTTACCAGCATTACCTGGATACAGTTGTCTATAAAAATAAACAATACTGGGTAAGACTCCCATGGAAGTTGAATCATCCACAACTTCCAGTTAATTATTTTATGGCAGCCTCACAATTGCAGTCTCAATTAGCACGACTACAGAAGCAGCCAGACAAACTGAACATGTATCATCAACTCATCCAACAACAACTTAACAGTAAATTTATTGAAGTTGTTGATAACGATGACCGAAAATTAGGTCATTATTTACCTCACCACGCTGTGGTGAAAGATTCATTGACAACACCTATTCGTATTGTCTTCAACTGCAGTGCTAAAGCAAACCCAAGCAGTGTGTCTTTAAATGAATGTCTCCAAACGGGACCTAGCCTAACACAAAGGCTACATGATGTGCTGTTACGATTCCGCACTGGTGTTTTCGCCTATACTGCTGATATCAGCAAAGCTTTCCTCAGAGTAGGTTTGCAGGAGGAAGATTGTAACTACACAAAGTTTCTCTGAATTAAGGATCCACGGGATCCTAACAGTGATATCATCACATATCGTTTTGCCTCAGTATTATTCGGAGCTACGTCCTCACCGTTTCTTTTGCAAGCAACATTAGACACACATTTGAGGAAGTCAAATAGCCCTTATAAGGTAGACATTAGCGACAACTTGTATGTCGACAATTTCCAGGGAACAACTAATGATCAAACTAATTTGGTAGAAATCTACCATGAGGCTAACCGTGAGCTATTAGGAGTCAATATGCCACTACAGTCATGGGCCTCCAATAATGAATTACTAAACCAGGTAATCGAGAAAGAATTTCCAGGTTATCAGGTACCCAATCAATTAAAGGTTCTAGGCGTGGAATGGAACACCGGTACTGACGAGATGAATGTCAAGTCAGTACAAACCGATAACTCAACCCTTACCATGAGAACATTGCTCTCGTTTGTCAGTCAACCATTTGACCCTTTAGGCTTACTTAGTCCTATATTAATAACGGGCAAACTCCTAATGCAGGAGTGCTGGCAGAAACATATGGGATGGGATGATCCGTTACCAAGTGAGTTACAAGCTAAATGGCAGATACTCTCAACGGATTTTAATCAGTTAGGTGTTTTGAAATTTCCTCGTAATGCTTCAGGACCAAACTTACCCACCAATTTGCACGTGTTCTGCGATGCCTCTGGCAAAGCATATGGCGCTGTAGCCGACTTAGTTAATAGTGCACAATCAATTTTGCTCACATCTAAAGCAAGAGTTGCTCCCATTAAGAAGAGATCTTTACCTCAAATGGACTTGACTGCATTGCTGGTGGGAGTAAGATTGGCTCATTGCCTGACAAAGACACTCAATAATATCCACTTTGGTGAGATTGTCGTGTGGTCAGACAATGAGGCAGTCTTACAATGGGTAAGAAACAACAACAACAAGACTCCCTACGTCAGTAATCGTGTTAGGGAAATTCATGAGTTATCTGCTGGATATAAATTCAGACATGTTCCTACTAAGGACAATCCTGCAGATTATTTATCTCGAGGATTAACACTAAAACAACTTATCAAGTCTTCGCTGTGGTTCAATGGACCTTCATGGCTTGTTGGTGGTCAGTGGCCCAAACAAAAGCCACAAGTCATAGTGACCAATATCACCACTCCCATGAAAGAACCAGAACATCAACGAATCTTAGCCATTGATCCTCACAATTATTCTAACTTAAGTAAGTTATTAAGAGTGACTGCACATGTGTTTGACTTTCTTGCTAAGATAGGAATTCGACATAAGTTTCCCAATCCTATCCTCTACTGGATCAAACGTGCACAACAAGAGACATATGGAAGCGAGTATGAAAATCTTCCAGATAAATTAACTAAGTCTCTAGGTATCTGGTATGATGCCAACACTCATAATATACTAAGATGTGGAGGACGTTTGCTTTATGCAAAAATTAATCTAGACACAAAGAATCCAATTCTTCTACCGCGTCACCACATCATCACTAAACTTCTTGTTTTACATCACCATCAATATGGTACTTTACATGGTAGAGTGTTAGATACTCTCACCGACCTTAGACAAAAGTACTGGCTTCCTCAAGGTCGTCAGACAGTCAAGTCAATAATTAAATTCTGTGTAATCTGTGAAAGATACGATGCTAGAGTATGTCCTTACCCAGGACCTCCACCACTCCCTGAAGAAAGAGTGGTTCATCTTCGTCCCTTTGAAACCACTGGTGTTGATTACACAGGAGACTTACTTCTCACTGGCAACCCAGACAAGATACCAGTGAAAGCATACATTTGTCTCTTTACGTGTGCTACAACCAGAGGCGTACATTTGGAAGTGACTTCAGATATGAGTGCTGAAGCCTTCATCCAGGCCTTCCGCAGATTTGCAGCTCGCAGATCTTGTCCCAAACTAATGATATCGGACAATGGTTCCAATTTTGTGGCAGGAGAAGCCTGTCTGCGAGAAGTCTGGAATCATCCAGAAGTACAGTCAGTCCTGCAGCGACGACAATGTCACTGGAAATTTATAGCACCAAGAGCCCCTTGGCAAGGTGGGTTCTATGAGCGAATGATAGGCACAGTCAAGAAGTGTTTAAGAAAAACTTTACACAGACAAAGGGTCAGTTACCCCAAGCTCCAAACCATTGTTGTGGAAATCGAGGCGCGAGTCAATAACCGCCCATTAACATACCTGTCTGATGATTTCTCCCAGAGAGAACCTCTGAGTCCCTCACACTTGATACATGGAGGTCTACTGAGCCCTCTCATCCCTTTAGCCGAAGAGGACCCCGTAGACCCGTCACATGTAACCAGAGGTGACTTGGTGGAAAGCTACCAGCATCTCTCAAGGGTTATTAACAGGTGGAATGAGGTGTGGACTCGAGAGTACCTCACAGCTCTACGAGAGTACCACTACGGAGCTTCGAGTCCTTATAATAAAGTGCAACTTAAAACAGGGGACCTAGTACTAGTCGACAGTGATGGACCAAGGTCAGAGTGGCCCATAGGCAAAATTGTTGCCATTCATCCAGATCAAGGTGTCCTGAGAGTAGTGAAAGTTTTATGCCAAGGCAACACTACTCTAAAAACTTTAGAGAAGTTGGTTCCTCTCGAATTGGCTGAACGAGAGTATCAACCAGAACCAGTTTCTCCAGTAGTTTCCGAGGACAGTAATTCTGATCCAGTGAGCAACCATCCCACTAGAGCTGCTGCTCAACAATGTAAGCGGAGACTACAAGCCTATTACAGCTCTGACCAAGAGTAAATCCCTTTACATCCAATTTAAGCAACCATGATGATACTGTGGTGTGATGTCAAGTAACAAACCATTACAAGTCACTATGACCCAGGACATTCTCATCACAGTAAATTCTCTGTTGTTTGAATTGTGTGATTTAAATATTTAATTGTTGTAAAGGCTATAAATAACATTATTTATCTAGAGTATCTGAGAGTTTGCAGACTTTGAGACTTTGTAACATACACATTACATGTCATAGCGACACCAGTCCCAGAGTCTATTGTAAGCTTTCTTAATTATCAACTTTAGGTAATTCTTAATAACATGTTCCATTTAACATGAAATCAGCAAGACTTAAGTTTCTTGTATGTCCTTGACATATATGGGACATTCGTTATGTGTGTACTAACATACTAACATACTAATATACTAATATTAATACCAACTTCGGGGTGGGTGTGTCAGTACTCCACATTACACTGCAACCCGATAAATCTCCCCCCGGAGTTATGTTGGAAATTTTCAACAATAATACAACACTGTTGTATTATTATTAATTATTACTAAATCTACTAATCACTGTAGTAATTAAAATTAACCAAACGTAGAGTTCACATGTACTAATAATTACATCTGTACAATAAGGCTAGAATTCTTACGTCACCAGACGCCAGTATTGCGTCAGATTCCATTATAATAAACACATCTATATCCAGAGTGTCAGAGAATTGAATTTGATTCTCTATAAAACAACGGTGTTCTGTGTGGTAATTATTTACAGATAAACTGATCCCTAACTAATGCCAAATAGAGCGTTTATAGTTACAACTGTTATCTGGTAATAAATTTAACGTCACGCGTGAATGCCCTGGAGAGACTTTAATTCATCTCCATTGCTTGTTTACCATCATAAAACGAGCAAATAATAATATTTAACTCCTCTGAATAATAAACCCGTCCTTATCCGAGCATTTCAATCGCAACTGCGAGAAATGATATTATTTGTAGTAAATAATTTGTGTATCAAATGCGGGACGCGGAGCGGGGGCAGAGAGAGACGCCATTACCCGAGGAGACGTCTTGCTGGAGGACGCCACCGGGAGCGGAGGAGGAAAGTCGCCACTGTGAGGTGTGAAGATTAGTTGCAGAATATAGCAACTCAGCTGGTGTCAGTGTCACGGGAACCTGTTAATTTGTTCCGTTTAGCCCAACATGACCGGCCAGAGAAGCGCGTCAACATCTAGACTAGGCTCGACACCACGTGTCAGTTATTACGACGCCAGAACCTAGGACGCGAGCTTCGGCAAGCCTCAACTTACACAGTGCCCTATTAGCTAAGTACCTTTATTCCCTTTTGATGCATCATTATGGATAGGTTATAGCCGGGTAGCTTGCCGTCACGCCGAGCGACTAAAATAAAACACAGGTTATTATCTGTCTCCACTCTCCATTTTAATTTCTTGAACATAGATATTTTGTAGCCTAATATGTTGCTACTGAATATATTTTGATTTGCAGCGTGTGTGAAGAATTCCCCGAGCTGTCATTTCCCGTGTTAATCATCTCCCAGTGTTCCATGATGAGTTCAGGAGATTCCGAGGATGAGTCATAACCGATGTCTTGGAAAACGTCTTCAAGCTAAGACCCTTTTCCGTATTCCTTAAATTACATTATCTGTAGTATATTATCACTACGGATCACTGTTTTCTGGATTAACACGTGTTTATTATAATCATTAATTTCTCATACTCATAATCTATGTTCTTATTGGTGATTGTTTTAGTGATTCTATAATTGGTCATTGGATTAGTTTATTGCATAATGAACTGGTGCACGAAACACACTAGTTCCTAGACATATATGAAGTTCTAGTAATAACCCCCCAATGTAGGTGTTTGAGGCTTTGATTCAGTTAAATTATACACAGCCCATTAATAATACAAGTGATTATATTCTAGTATTTATCCATAGTTACTGGTTCATCTAGGAATTTTCTAATGATCACATTTTATTAGTTTCCCTCTTTACTATAAAAGCGGGTGGTCCTTCGTAATTGATTTTCATTACATTAATATTTAAATAAATAGAGTCAAGCCTCAAATGTCCCAGACCTCTCACCCACGGAACAGCTTCCCACACCAGCAGAATGCTTGCCAAGAAAGGGACATGAAAATGAACAGAAGAAAGTGAGCTTCAAGGCGATGTACACTAACATAGATGGGATTTGAAATAAAACAAGTGAACTTGGAGAATGGGCACTAGAAGAAAACCCAGACATAATAGCACTCACAGAAACAAAGTTACCGAAAATCATAACAAACGCAGTGTTTTCACAGGACTACTATGTAGTGAGGAAAGAGAGAGAAGGGAGAGGAGGAGGTGGTGTAGCTCTGCTACTAAGAGAAGGTTGGAGTTTCGAAGAGATGGTAATTCAGAACTGTGAAGGTTTCAGTGACTACATTTCAGGCACCATAGCAGCTGGAGGACAGAAAATTATAATAGTAGTCATATATAACCCCCCACCAAATGACAGAAGACCCAGACAGGAATATGATAGAAACAACTTGGCCACCATCAATATAATAGAGAGAGCAGCTTCTGTGGCTAGCAGGAACGGATCCAGACTTCTAATCATGGGAGACTTCAAGCATGGGAAGATAGATTGGGGAAACAGAGACCCACATGGAGGCCCAGAAACATAAAGAGAGCTAAGCTGCTGGATGTGGCAACAAGAAACTTTCTAAGTCAACACGTCAAGGGACCGACAAGAATGAGAGGAGGGGATGAACCAGCCTTGCTTGATCTGATATTTACCCTAAATGAGTCGGATATAAGGGAAGTTAAGTTGGAAGCCCCCTTGGGAAAGAGTGATCATAGTGTATTGAGCTTTGAGTACCTGGTTGAGCTGGGAATTATCACCCCCAAAAAAGAACTGGGAACCAAAGGGCTGGCGTACCGAAAGGGAAACTATGAGGAAATGAATAAATTCCTAAGGGATATACATTGGGACACAGAACTCGGAACCAAGTCCGTACAACACATGATGGACTATGTCACCCAAAAATGTCAGGAGGCTGTAAGCAGGTTTGTCTCAGCCCGACAGAAAAAAACAGAAAAGCAAATAAAGAATCCGTGGTTTAATAAGGAATGTATGAAAGCAAAGGAGCAGAACAAAAGGGCATGGAGGAACTTCCGTAATAACAGAACACCAGAAAGTAAAGAGAGATACTAGAGAACCAGGAACGAGTATGTCAGTGTGAGAAGAGCAGCTGAGAAAAGGTATGAAAATGATATAGCTAATAAAGCCAAGACCGAACCCAAGCTACTACACAGTCACATCAGGAGGAAGACAACAGTGAAGGAAAAGGTGATGAAACTTAGGGTGGGCGAGGACAGGTACACAGAGAATGAGAGGTGTGTGTGAAGAACTCAACAAAAGGTTCCAGGAGGTCTTTACAATAGAACAGGGAGATGTCGCGGCGCTAGAAGAGGTGGCAGCAAACCAGGTGACCTTGGATAGGTTCGAAATTACAAGAGATGAGGTCAAGAAGCACCTATTGGAGCTGGATGTGAGAAAAGCTGTTGGGCCGGATGGAATCTCGCCATGGGTCTTGAAAGAGTGTGCAGGAGCACTTTGCCTACCACTCTCCATAGTGTATAGTAGGTCACTGGAAACGGGGGACCTACCAGAAATATGGAAGACTGCTAATGTAGTACCAATATACAAAAAGGGTGACAGACTAGAGGCACTGAACTACAGGCCAGTGTCCTTAACTTGTATACCATGCAACGTAATGGAGAAGATTGTGAGAAAAAACCTAGTAACACATCTGGAGAGAAGAGACTTCGTGACAACCCATCAACATGGGTTTATGGAGGGTAAATCTTGCCTTACAGGATTGATAGAATTCTACGATCAGGTGACAAAGATTAAACAAGAAAGAGAAGGGTGGGCGGACTGCATTTTTTTGGACTGTCAGAAAGCCTTTGACACAGTACCCCATAAAAGGTTGATGCATAAGCTAGAGAAAAGGGCAGGAGTAACTGGTAGGGCGCTCCAGTAGATAAGGGAGTACCTAAACAATAGGAAGCAGAGAGTTAGTGAGGGGTGAGACCTCAGACTGGCGTGAAGTCACCTGTGGAGTCCCACAGGGCTCTGTACTTGGACCTATCCTGTTTCTGATATACGTAAATGATCTCCCAGAGGGTATAGACTCATTCCTCTCAATGTTTGCTGACGACGCCAAAATTATGAGAAGTATTAAGACAGAGGAGGACAGCTTGAGGCTTCAAGAAGACCTGGACAAGCTGCAGGAATGGTCAAACAAATGGCTGTTAGAGTTTAATCCAAGCAAATGTAATGTAATGAAGATAGGGGTAGGAAGCAGGAGACCAGATACAAGGTATCACTTGGGAGATGAAATACTTCAAGAGTCCGAGAGAGAGAAAGACCTGGGGGTTGATATCACGCCAGACCTGTCCCCTGATGCTCATATCAAGAGGATAACAGCAGCAGCATATGCCAGGTTGGCTAACATAAGAACGGCCCTTAGAAACTTGTGTAAGGAATCTTTCAGAACATTATACACCACATATGTCAGACCAATCCTGGAGTATGCGGCACCAGCATGGAGTCCATATCTAGTCAAGCATAAGACTAAAATGGAAAAGGTTCAAAGGTTTGCCACCAGACTAGTACCCGAGCTGAGAGGTATGACCTACGAGGAGAGACTACGGGAATTAAACCTCACTTCGTTGGAAGACAGAAGAGTTAGGGGGGACATGATCACCACATTCAAGATCCTCAAGGGAATTGACAGGGTTGATAAAGACAGGCTGTTTAACACAAGGGGCACACGCACTAGGGGACACAGGTGGAAACTGAGTGCCCAAATGAGCCACAGAGATATTAGAAAGAACTTTTTTAGTGTCAGAGTGGTTGACAAATGGAATGCATTAGGAAGTGATGTGGTGGAGGCTGACTCCATACACAATTTCAAGTGTATATATGATAGAGCCCAATAGGCTCAGGAACCTGTACACCTGTTGATTGACAGTTGAGAGGCGGGACCAAAGAGCCAGAGCTCAACCCCCGCAAGCACAACTAGGTGAGAACTAGGTGAGTACACACACACACACACACACACACACACACACACACACACACACACACACACACACACACACACACACACACACACACACACACAGACACACACACACACACAGACACACACACACACACACACACACACACACACACACACACACACACACACACACACACACACACACACACACACACATACATACAGTACCACACAAAAGGCAAGTGAAAAAGCTGGAGATGCAGGCCGGTGTGAAACGGAAGGTACTCCATTGGATAAAGGAGTGCCTAAGCAACAAGAAACAACGAGTCAGTGTGAAGGATGAGGTCTCAGATTGGCGAGACGTTACAAGTGGAGTCCAGCAGGGGTCAGTCATTGGACCTATACTGTTTCTGATATATGTAAAAGATCTCCCAGAGGGTATAGAATCATTTCTCTCAATGTTTGCTGATGATGCAAAAATTATGAGGAGGATTGAAACAGAGGATGATAGTAAGAGAAAACAAGATGACCTAGACAGACTGAGTGAATGGTCCAACAAATGGCTGTTGAAGTTCAACCCTAGTAAATGCAAAGTAATGAAACAAGGCAGTGGAAACAGGAGGCCAGACACAGGATACAGAATAGGAGATGAAGTACTTATGAAACGGACAGAGAGAAAGATCTAGAAGTTGATATCACAATAAACCTGTCTCCTGAAGCCCACATAAAAAGAATAACGTCTGCAGCATATGCGAGGCTGGCTAACATCAGAACAGCGTTCAGAAATCTGTGTAAATAATCATTCACAATCTTGTACACCACACATGTAAGACTAATCCTGGACTATGCAGCCCCAGCATGGAGCCCGTACCTTGTCAAGCACAAGATGAAGCTGGAAAAAGTCCAAAGGTATGCTACTAGACTAGTCCCAGAATTAAGAGGAATGAGATACGAGGAAAGGCTGCAGGAAATGCACCTTTCGACCCTGGAGGACAGAGGAGTAAGGGGAGACATGATCACAACCTACAAAATCCTCAGGGAAATCGACCAGGTAAACAAGGATATACTATTCAACACTGGTGGTACGCAAACAAGGGGACACAGGTGGAAACTGAGTACCCACATGAGCCACAGGAACATTAGAATTAACTTTTTCAGTGTCGGAGTAGTTAACAGATGGAATACATTAGGCAGTGATGTGGTGGAGGCTGACTCCATACACAGTTTCAAATGTAGATATGATTGAGCCCAGTAGGCTCAGGAATCTGTACACCAGTTGATTGACAGTTGAGAGGCGGGAACATAGAGCCAAAGCTCAACCCCCACAAGCACAAATAGGTTATCTTGAGATGATTTCGGGGCTTTAATGTCCCCGCGGCCCGGTCCTCGACCAGGCCTCCACCCCCAGGAAGCAGCCCGTGACAGCTGACTAACACCCAGGTACCTATTTTACTGCTAGGTAACAGGGGCATAGGGTGAAAGAAACTCTGCCCATTGTTTCTCGCCGGCGCCCGGGATCGAATCCGGGACCACAGGATCACAAGTCCAGCGTGCTGTCCGCTCGGCCGCCCGGCTCCCCAGGTGAGTACAAATAGGTGATTAAACGCACTCATTGTGTCTGTCTGTCTCTCTCTCCCTCTCTCACTCCCTCTTTCTCGCCCTTCCTCCCTCCCTCCCTCTCTCTCCCGCTCGCCCTCCATTCCTCCCTCCCTCTCTCGCCCTCCCTCGATCCCTTTCTCGCCCTCTCTCGATCCCTCTGGCGCCCTCCCTCGACCCCTCTCTCGCCCTCCCTCGATCCCTTTCTCGCCCTCCCTCGACCCCTCTCTCGCCCTCCCCCCCCCCTCTCTCGTACCCGCTCCCTTCCTCTCACCCTCTCCTCCTCTCTCACCCTTCTTCTCTCTCTTGCTCTCTCTATCTACCTATCTCTCTCTCTCTGTCTCTCTCTCTCTCTCTCTCTCTCTCTCTCTCTCTCTCTCTCTCTCTTTCTCTCCCTTCCTCCCAGCAAACACAAATCATCTACACAACGTTCGCCTATCTCTTCCCATAGGTGTGGGAATGATTTGCATTGAGAATGGTGCAGGAGAGCCTTTGAGAAACTTTTACTCAAAAAATCCAAACACAAAGGTTTAATTATAAATTGTTTTTCTACAATTATTTTCTTCCAAATGTAAAACAAATAGTTTTTACATGTTTAAATATAAAATTTATGGTGTTTTTTTGTAAAATTAATTAATAAATTGTGAATGATATATATTGGCTGAGTGAAACCTTTAAAATCCATTTAGTTATAATATGAACAGAAAAAAGTAGTTTTCCAAATTTTCTAAAAATCGCTCTTTTTAACACAATTTGACTCCTTATGCATTCCACTAAACACTAATATCATGTTTAAATATATAATTTATGTATTATTCCCTAAGATAATTTATATAAATTATAAAAGTTGCTGGAAAGTGGTGAGAAAGAATCTGAAAACGTTTTGTTGTCTTATATTGGCGTGTTCTTATTAACTAGAGTGAGTAAGAGTGAGCGAGAGTGGGTAAGAGTGAGTAAGAGTGACTGAAGGTGAATGAGAGTGCCAGAGAGTGTGTAAGTGTGAGTAAGAGTGAGTATAAGTAAGAGTGACTGAGAGTGAGTAAGAGTGACAGAGTGAGAGTAAGGGTGACAGAATGAGTAAGAGTGAGAGTAAAGTGATTGAGAGTAAGGGTGAGTATGAGAGTAAGAGTGATTGAGAGTTAGAGTGAGAGTAAGATTGATTGAGAGTGATTGAGAGTAAGAGTGATTGAGAGTAAGAGTGATTGAGAGTAAGAGTGATTGAGAGTAAGAGTGATTGAGAGTAAGAGTGATTGGGAGTAAGAGTGATTGAGAGTAAGAGTGATTGGGAGTAAGAGTGATTGGGAGTAGGAGTTAGAGTGAGAGTAGGAGTAAGAATGAGAATAAGAGTGATTGAGAGTAAGAGTGAGTAAGAGTAAGAATGAGAGTAAGAGTGATTGGGAGTAAGAATGATTGGGAGTAAGAGTGAGAGTAAGAGTAAGAATGAGAATAAGAGTGATTGAGAGTAAGAGTGATTGGGAGTAGGAGTAAGAATGAGAGTAGGAGTGATTGAGAGTAGGAGTGATTGGGAGTAGGAGTGATTGGGAGTAAGAGTGATTGAGAGTAAGAGTAATTGGGAGTAAGAGTATGAGAGTAAGAGTGAGAGAGTGAGTATGAACGGGTAAGGGTGACTGAGAGTGAGTAAGAGTGACAGAGTAAGAATGACAGAGTAAGAGTGACAGAGAGTAAGAGTGACAGAGAGTAAGAGTGACAGAGAGTAAGAGTGACAGAGAGTAAGAGTGACAGAGAGTAAGAGTGACAGAGAGTAAGAGTGACAGAGTAAGAGATTAAGAGTGATTATGAGAGAGTTAAGAGTGTGAGGTGTGAGAGGGTAGCAGGCCAGGGAGGCAGGATGTGTGGTCACAGGCGAGGCCTAGGCCTCGTGATCTCTAATGTTGGTTTTTATATATATGTTGGATTTTTTGTCCTGTTTCAAATTATAATTATTTAGCAGGAATGTAATAAGATATTGCACAGTATTATTGTTACAATAATATATGCATTATTTCCTTGATAATCAAACTTGTTGTTCAAAGATAATATACAATCTTTGAAGGAAACATTTTGAGAGCGCGAGCTGGCAACACTGGGCTGGTGGGTGAGAGAGACATATGGTTAGTTGTGCTCAGACCTTCAGTGGTGAAAGGTGTGTCCCAGCTGGCCGCCACCAGCCGCCACCCGCCACCACCCACCACCAGCCGCCACCCACCACCAGCTGCCACCCGCCACCACCCACCACCCGCCACCACCCGCCACCACCCACCACCCGCTGCCACCCGCCGCCACCACCCACCACCCGCCGCCACCACCCACCACCCGCCGCCACCCGCCACCAGCCGCCACCAGCCGCCACCCGCCACCACCCGCCGCCACCCGCCGCCACCCGCCACTAGCCGCCACCAGCCGCCACCCGCCACCACCCACCACCACCCGCCACCCGCCACCACCCGCCACCAGCCGCCACCCGCCACCAGCCGCCACCCGCCACCACCCACCACCAGCCGCCACCCGCCACCACCCACCACCCGCCGCCACCCGCCGCCACCACCCACCACCCGCCGCCACCACCCACCACCCGCCACCAGCCGCCACCAGCCGCCACCCGCCACCACCCGCCACCAGCCGCCACCCGCCACCACCCGCCACCAGCCGCCACCATCCGCCACCAGCCGCCACCCGCCACCAGCCGCCACCCGCCACCAGCCACCGCCACCCACCACCGCCACTCACCACCCGCCTCCACCACCCACCACCAGCCGCCACCAGCCACCGCCACCAGCCACCGCCACCTGCCACCAGCCACCGCCACCCACCACCGCCACCCGCCGCCACCACCCACCACCACCAGCCGCCGCCGCCACCACCACCCATCACCGCCGCCGCCGCCACCACCACCCACCACCACCGCCGCCGCCACCACCCATCACCGCCGCCGCCGCCACCACCCACCACAGCCGCCGCCGACACCACCGCCACCACCACCCACCACCGCCGCCGCCACCAGCCGCCACAATCCGCCACCGCCCGCCACCGCTCGCCACCAGCCGCCATCACCACCACCACCACCACCAGCCGCCATCACCGCCACCAGCTGCCACCAGCTGCCACCACCACCAGCCGCCATCACCGCCACCAGCTGCCACCACCACCAGCCGCCACCACCAGCCGCCACCACCGCCACCACCACCTGCCACCAGCCGCCACCACCGCCCGCTATCAGCCGTCACCGCCCGTTGCCACAGTCACCACCGCCAGCCGCCACCGCCCTCCACTGCCCGCCACCGCCCGCCACCACCCACCACAGCCGCCACCACCCACCACCACCAGCCGCCGCCACCACCACCCACCACCACCGCCGCCACCACCCACCACCGTCAGCCGCCACCACTCATCACAGACGCCGCCACCCGCCACCGCCCGCCACCACCGCCAGACACAGCCGCCACTGTCCGCCACCGCCGCCACTGTCCGCCACCGCCGCCACTGTCCGCCACCGCCGCCACTGTCCGCCACCGCCACCACTGTCCGCCCGCCGCCACCACTGTCTGCCCGCCGCCACCACTGTCTGCCCGCCGCCACCACTGTCCGCCCGCCGCCTCCACTGTCCGCCCGCCGCCTCCACTGTCCACCCGCCGCCTCCACTGTCCGCCCGCCGCCTCCACTGTCCGCCCGCCGCCGCCACTGTCCGCCCGCCGCCGCCACTGTTCGCCCGCCGCCGCCACTGTCCGCCCGCCGCCGCCAGTGTCCGCCCGCCGCCGCCACTGTCCGCCCGCCGCCACTGTCCACCACCGCCGCCAAAGCCGCCACGGTCCGCCCGCCGCCACTGTCCGCCACAGCCGCCACTGTCCGCCCGCCGCCACTGTCCGCCCGCCGCCACTGTCCGCCCGCCGCCACTATCCGCCACCGCCGCCACTGTCCTCCCGCCGCCACTGTCCGCCCGCCGCCACTGTCCGCCCGCCGCCGCCCTGTCCGCCCGCCGCCACTATCCGCCACCGCCGCCACTGTCCGCCCGCTGCCACTGTCCGCCCGCCGCCACTATCCGCCACCGCCGCCACTGTCCGCCCGACGCCACTATCCGCCACTGCCGCCACTGTCTGCCACAGCCGCCACTCTCCGCCGTACAGCCTCCCCTCTCTCCGCTAGTAAATAATTATAATTGTTAGTAAATAATAAAAGAAATATAAATTATTAGATTTTTTTTACGCTTAAATTGGTTTTAATATTTAAATTGAAAATAATAATATAATATAAAATATAATAAAAATAATATAATATAAAATATAATTTAATTTCAAGAAATTTAACTTTAAACACAAAGATGTGAAAAGGGTTCAGATTATTGACTCAAACCTTTCATAAGAGATTCATATTGGTATATGAATGGATTATGAATGACTCATGTTAGGAGTGTAAAGTTGCCACAACATCTCAAATTAGTGTTAGATACATATGTCTTGGTTATAAGTTTTGGAAACCTATTCAAGTCCACACACAATATCGTATCTGATACGATAAAACAAATGTTTCCAATACTTTCAAATACTTTCCAGATATGTTGTGGCAACCTAAAATTGTTTGCTGGGCTATCTCTCCCTCCCCCTGCCTAACCCTATCAAAACATATCAGGGAGAGGGACAAAATGGCAATAGGACACACCAAGGACACAGGGAACAGCCAAAGTGACCAAATGAAGGAAATGTTAGCCCAAGTTTTAGAGGAATTCAGGAGGGAGATGCATGAAATGAAGAATACCATTAACAACCTGCAAAATTTGCTGACAGCAACAAGGGACGAGATCAATTCCCTCACAGAGAAAAATAATGAGGCTGAGCGTCATATTATCATCCAAAGGGTAGGTGGATATGCTGCATTGGAAGGAAATGCCTCTATACCTTGAACATTTGCAGAAATACCATGAAAGAGCTCAAAAGCAATGGACACAGTGAGGAAGATAGCCATGCAAGCAGCTACCTCACAGGAAGCAGCATGGTGCACCAGTCAGCTGCTGGAAAGAAAAGATCAGTGGTAGCTGTAGGCATCAAAAAACAGGAAGGATCCAATAGGCAAGAATGGAATAGCAAAGACAGAGTGACAGTAAATGGGATACTGAAGGGATTAAAGATGGAATAGGCTAAACAAAACATAGAGAAGGTTTTCAGGTTGGGCTGGTACAACAAGGACACAAACCACCTGGTGAAGATAGAGTTTGCAAACAAGATAACGAAGGAGGTTATTCTAAAAAGGAAGAGTTATCTGCAGTATGTGGAGGAATATAAGAAAGTATTGCTCTATAGAGACTGGACAAAGGAGGAGAGAGGCAGGGCAGCAGAGGCAAGGAGGAAGCACAGGGTGAGAGGAGTAAACCAGGAAAGCACAGCCCCCAACACAACACTTCCAGAGACAAGAGGGGAACTCACAACCTGCATCCCACCAAAACCACAGGGGAGGGCAACACAACCACCATCCTCTGCATAGAAACCCTCCCTACCTGCCCCCTCTCAAATGCTCACACAGCCCTCCCTCCCCCCCCCCACTCCATTCTGACCAGGTGACCACTCACCCATTCACACCTTGTCAAACCTACCCCCTTTCCCCCCTCCCCCTCCATCCCATACCCTCCCTATCCCTCCTCCACCCTCACCCCATATCCTCCAATTACCCCTACCTCGTTACCTAATACCCTACCAGTCCCTCTTCCTTTGATCCCTCACACCCACCCTAAAATCCTCTGAGACCCTGTTAACCACCTCACAGATCTTCACACCCCAGGGAACAGCTTCCTCAATCAGCAGAACGCTCACCAAAAAGGGGGATAAGAGAATGAACAGAAGAAAGTGAGCTTCAAGGCAATATATACTAATATTGATGGGATTACAAATAAAACAAGTGAACTTGGAGAGTGGGCACTAGAAGAAAACCCAGACATAATAGCACTTACAGAAACAAAGCTAACAAAAACCATAACAAATGGAGTGTTTCCACAGGACTACTATGTAGTGAGGAAAGAGAGAGAAGGAAGAGGAGGAGGAGGAGATGATGTAGCTCTGCGAATAGGAAAATGCTGGAGTTTTGAGGTGATGGTTATTAAGGGCTGTGAAGATTTCAGTGAATACATAACCGGTACCACAGCAATTAAAAAAAAAATTAATGGTAGTAGTCATAAATAACCACCACCCCCACCAGGCAGGAATATGATAGAAACAACATGGCCACCATTAACATAATAGATAGTAGCTTCTGTAGCTAGCAAGAACGAATCCAGAATACTAATCATGGGAGACTTCAACCCAGGGAAGATAGATTGAGAAAAGAGAGATCCACATGGAGGACCAGACACATGGAGAGCTCTGCTGCTGAACGTGGTAACAAGAAACTTTCTAAGGCAGCACATCAAGGGACCGACAAGAATGAGAGGAGAGGATGAACCAGCCTTGCTTGATCTGATATTTACCCTAAATGCGTCGGATATAAGGGAAGTTAAGTTGGAAGCCCCCTTGAGAATGAGAGATAACAGTGTATAGATCTTTGAGACCTGGTTGAGCTAGGGATTATCACCCCCAAAAAAGAACTGGAAAACAAAGGGCTGGCGTACCGAAAGAGAAAATATGAGGAGATGAGAAGTTTCCTAAGGGATATGCCTTGAGACTTGAGACACAGAACTCACAACTAAGTCACTACAAGACATGATGGTCTGTGTCACCCAAAAGAGTCAGGAGGCAGTAAAATGGTTTATCCCGGCCCGACAGGAAAAAACCGAGAAGCAAAGAAGAATCCGTGGTTTAACAGGGCATGTATGGAAGCAAAGGAACTGAACAAAAGGACGTGGAGGAACTTCCAAAATAACAGAACACCAGAAAGCAGAGACATACCATAGAACCAGGAACGAGTATGTTAGTGTGAGAAGAGAAGATAAGAAAAAGTATGAAAATGATATAGCTAATAAAGCCAAGACCGAACAAAAGCTATTCCTCAGTCACATCAGGAGGAAAACAACAGTTAAGAAACAAGGAATGAAACTTAGATCGGGTGAGGACAGGTACACAGAGAATGACAAAGAGGTGTGTGAGGAACTCAACAAGAGGTTCCAGGTGGTCTTCACAATAGAACAAGGAGAGGTGGCAGTAAACCAGGCGGCCTTGGAAGAGTTCGAAATTACAAAAGATGAGGTCAAGAGGCATCTGGTGGATCTGAACGTGAGAAAGGCTGTTGGCTCAGACGGAATCTTACCATGGGTATTGGCAGGAGGAGGAGGAGCAGGAGCCCGAGCCCTTTGCTTGCCACTCTCCATAGTGTACAGTAAGTCACTGGAGAAGGGACACCTACCAGAAATATGGAAGACGGCGAATGTGGTCCCAATATACAAATAAGATGACAGACAAGAAGCACTAAACTACAGGCCAGTGTCCTTGACTTGTATGCCATGCAAGGTGATGGAGAAGACCGTGAGAAAAAACCTAGTAACATATTTGGAGAGAAGGGACTTCGTGACAACCCATTAACATGGGTTCTGGGAGGGTAAATCTTGCCTTACAGGCATAATAAAATAAAGGTGACAAAGATTAAGCAAGAAAGAGAAGGATGGGCGGACTGCATTTTTCTGGACAGTCGGAAAGCCTTTGACACAGTACCTCAAAAAAGGCTGATGCATAAGCTGGAGAAACAGGCAGGAGTAACTGGTAGTGTGCTCCAGTGGCTAAGGGAGTACCTAAGCAATAGTAAGCAGAGAGTTACAGTGAAAGGTGAGACCTCAGATTAGAGTGAAGTCACCAGTGGAGTCCCATAGTGCTTTATACTCGGACCTATCTTGTTTCTGATACGTAAATGATCCCCCAGAGGGTATAGACTCATTCCTCTCAATGTTTGCTGACGACGCCAAAATTATGAGAAGGATTAAGACAGAGGAGGACAGCTTGAGGCTTCAAGCACACTTGAACAAGCTGCAGGAATGGTCGAACAAATGGTTGTTCAAGTTTAATTCAAGCAAATGTAATGTAATGAAGATAGGTGTAGGGAACAGGAGACCAGATACAAGGTATCATTTGGGAGATGAAATATTTCCAGAGTCAGAGAGAGAGAGAGAGAGAGCGACCTGAGGGTTAATTTCACACCAGACTTATCCCCTGAAGCTCATATCAAGAGGTTAACATCAGCAGCATGTGCAAGGCTGGCTAGCATTAGAACGACCTTTAGAAACTTGTGTGAGGAATCTTTCAGAACTTTGTATACCACATGTCAGACCAATCCTGGAGTATGTGGCTCCAGCATGGAGTCCATATCGAGTCAAGCATAAGACTAAACTTGAAAAGGATCAAAGGTTTGCCACAAGATTAGTACCCGAACTGAGGAGTAAAAGCTACGAGGAGAGACTACGGGAATTAAACCTCACTTCGCTGGAAGATAGAAGAGTTAGGAGGGACATGATCAGCACATTCTAGATTCTCCGAGGAATTGATTGGGTAGATAAAGACAGATTATTTACCACAAGGGGTCACACGCACTAGGGGACACAGATGGAAACCGAGTGCCCAAATGTGCCATAAAGACATTAGAAAAAAAAATTCGGTGTCAGAGTAGTAGACAAATTAAATGCATGAGTAAATTATGTGGTGGAGGCTGAATTCATACAAAGCTTAAAGTGTAGATTTGCTTGAGCCCAGTAGGCTAAGGAACCTGTACATTAGTTGATTGACAGTTCAGAGGCAGGACCAAAGAGCCAGAGCTCAATCCTCACAAGCATAACTAGATAAGTACAACTAGGTAAGTACTCATGTGCACACACATGCACACACACACACATGTGCGTGTGCATCCCTCCACACGCTCCACACTCCACACGCTACTGTGGAGGAAACCACCACAACCCAGCTCTCATTTGCTGAAATGCTAAAAAAGAGCCCTGAAGCTAGGTCTGCAGTTAAGGAAGTTGCCATGGAAGTGGCTTCCTCTCAGGAAGCAGCTAGATGTACTAGCCGGCTGATAGAGAGAAGAAGAGCTGTAGTAGTAGCAGGCATTAAAGAGCAAACAGGGACAAGCCCAAAGGAGCGGAGAGACAAGGACAAAAACGCAGTTACTGAGATCCTTAAAGAGGTAAGGATGGAGGGGAACTGAACAAAATGTTGAAAAGGTTTTCAGGCTTGGAAAGTACAACAAGGACAGAGACCGAATGATAATGGTGGCATTCATGAGCGAAATCACAAAAGAGGAACTGTTAGCAAGGAAGAGCGGTCAAGCAAATGTTCCAAAGTTCAAAAAAGTATTCCTGCAGAGGGATATGACAAGAGAAGAGAGAAAGCAGGCAGCAGATGCGAGGAAGGAGTGCAGGGAGAGAGAAAAGTCTCAGAGTACCACAACCCCGAACCCTACAATCCCAGTGGAAAGTGGGGAACCCTCCTCAAACAGTGCAACAGCCACAGGAGTGGGGGACCACCCCCACATTCTACCCAACAGACATTCAACCTGCCCCATCCCCTGTCAGCCCCCCACTAAGGACCCACCTAGGTCACCCTCCTCCCACCCACCCCCCTCCTCCCAATCACCCCCCTCCTCCCACTCACCCCTCTCCCCAGGACCTCCTTTCTCCCCCATCCCCCAAGCCCTCCCTTCTCCCACATTCCTTCCCGTCTCTCCCACCCCCAAGCCCTCCGTTCTCCCCCGCCCCCCTAAGCCCCTCACTCTCCCCCACCCCACCTAAGTCTTCCCTCTCCACCACTCCTCTAAACCCGCCCCTCTTCCTCACCCACCTCAGGCCCTCCTTTTTTCCCCCACGCCCCCCAAGCCCTCCCCCCCATCTCCCCTATCCCCCAAAGCCTCTCCTTCCCCTATGCTCCCCCAACCCTCCCTCTCCCCCCCTCAACCCTCCCCCCTCTCACTCTCCCAACCCTCCCCCTCTCACTCTCCCCCCCTACCCTTTCCCTCTCATCCCCCCCTATCCTCCCCTTCTCCTCAAGCCCTCCCTCGTCCACCAGTCTCCCCGTGCTAGATCCCCCCAGCTCCCACTCACCCCAGATCCCAAAGGTCCCCCCAGAGGAGAGGCAGATGTGAGTCAGTTTCAGGGTGATGTACTCGAACATAGATGGGATCACAAGCAAGGCAAGTGAACTAAGGGAAAGAACACAAGAAGTGAACCCAGATGTAATCGGACTCACTGAAAAAAACTCTCTGGAATCATAACGAATGCCATGTTTCCCCAGGAGTACAAAGTAATAAGGAAAGAGAGGGAAGGTAGGGGAGGAGGCGGAGTGGCCCTACTCATAAGAAAGGAATGGAGTTTTAAGGAGATGGCTATCCCAGGCTGTGAGGGGTTCAGAGACTACATAGCAGGCACCATCACAATGGGAGGACCAAAAATAGCAGTAGCAGTATTATAAACCCTCCACCAAATGACAGAAAACCCAGTCAAGAGTATGAAAACAACAACATGGCAGTTAACACTATATTTGAGAGGGCAGCCTCTGCTGCGTGTAGAAATAGATCCCACCTGCTCATCATGGGCGACTTCAATCAAGGAAGGATTTACTGGGAGAACAAGGAACCGCATGGAGGCGAGGATACGTGGAGAGCCAAACTATTGGAGGTGGCGACTAGAACTTTTTTATCCCAGCATGTCAGAGAACCCACAAGGGTGAGAGGCAATGACAAACCAGCGAGACTCGACCTAGTCTTCACACTGAACGACTCCGACATAAGAGAAATCGGTTTTGAGGACCCAGTAGGAATGAGCGACCACAGTGTACTGGTATTTGAGTACCTGATTAAAGAAGGGTTATTGAACTCGAGGAGGGATACCGAAACCAAAAGGTTAACATACCGAAAGGGAAACTATGAGGCGATAAGAAAATTCCTAACAGATATAGCATGGGAAATGGTCAGGGGAAAGACGGCCCAAGATATGATGGATTACATCACGCAGAAGTGCAAGGACGCAGCAAGCAAGTTTGTCCCAGTCCAAAAGGAAAACAGAGAATTGAAGATGAGAAACCCATGGTTTAATCAGAGATGTAGGCTAGCTAAGCAGCAAAGTAAAAGGTCATGGAGAAACTATAGGAATAACATTACACTGGAGAGCAGGGAAAGATACCAGAATGTCAGGATGAGAAGAGAGGCAGAAAGACAATACGAAAATGACATCGCAAGCAAGGCAAAGACTCAGCCTAAATTGATGCATAGCCACATCAGGAGAAAAACAACAGTAAATGAACAGGTAATGAAATTAAGGATAGGGGCAGAAGGATTCACTACAAATGACAAAAAAGTGTGTGAGGAATTGAATAAGAAATTCCAGGTCTTCACCTTAGAGCAAGGAGAAATTTCAGAGATAAGAGAGGGAATAGCTAACCAGGAATCACTGGAAGAGTTTGAGATTACCAGTGGGGAAGTAAGGAAGTGTTTACTAGAGTTGGATGTGACAAAGGCTATAGGCCCAGATGGAATCTCCCCTTGGATACTAAAGGAAGGAACAAGAGAACTGTGCCTACCACTCTCCATAGTTTATAACAAATCACTGGCAACAGGGGAACTGCCAGATATTTGGAAAACAGCTAACGTTGTCCCGATACACAAGAAAGGAGATAGACAGGAGGCACTGAACTACAGGCCAGTGTCCCTAACCTACATACCATGCCAGCTGATGGAGAAGATTTTGCGAAAAAAGCTAGTGGAGCATCTGGAGCGAAGGAACTTTGTAACAAAGCATCAACATGGGTTCAGGGATGACAGGTCCTGCCTCACAGGGTTACTTGAATTCTACGACCAGGCAACAAAAATATGGCAAGAATGAGAAGGGGGGGGGGGGGAGGGCAGACTGCATATTTTTGGATTGTCAGAAAGCCTTTGATACAGTGCCACAAAAGAGGCTAATGAGAAAGCTGGAGATGCAGGATGGAGTGAAAGGGAAGATACTCCATTGGATAAAGGAGTACCTAAGCAACAGGAGACAACGAGTCTGTGTGAGGGGTGAGGTCTCAGATTGGCGAGACGTTACAAGTGGAGTCCCGCAGGGATCAGTCCTTAGACTTATACTGTTTCTGGTATATGTAAATGATCTCTCAAAGGGTATAGATTCGTTCCTCTCAATGTTTGCCGATGATGCAAAAATTATGAGGAGGATTGAAACAGAGGATGATAGTAGGAGGCTACAAGATGACCTAGATAGACTGAGTGAATGGTCCAACAAATGGCTGTTGAAGTTCAACCCGAGTATATGCAAAGTAATGAAACTAGGAAGTGGAAACAGGAGGCCAGACACAGGATACAGAATAGGAGATGAAGTACTTAATGAAACAGACAGAGAGAAAGATCTAGGAGTTGATATCACACCAAACCTGTCTCCTGACGCCCACAAAAAAAGAATAACGTCTGCGGCATATGCGAGGCTGGCTAACATCAGAACAGCATTCAGGAACCTGTGTAAGGAATCATTCAGAATCTTGTACACCACATATGTAAGACCAATCCTGGAGTATGCGGCCCCAGCATGGAGCCCGTACCTTGTCAAGCACAAGACGAAGCTGGAAAAAGTCCAAAGGTATGCTACTAGACTAGTCCCAGAATTAAGAGGCATGAGTTATGAGGAAAGGCTACGGGAAATGCACCTTACGACACTGGAAGACAGAAGATTAAGAGGGGACATGATCACAACCTACAAAATCCTCAGGGAAATTGACCGGGTAAACAAGGATAAACTATTCAACACTGGTGTGACGCGAACAAATGGACACAGGTGGAAACTGAGTACCCACATGAACCACAGGGACGTAAGAAGGAACTTTTTCAGTGTCACAGTAGTTAACAGATGGAATGCATTAGGCAGTGATGTGGTGGAGGCTGACTCCATACACAGTTTTAAATGTAGATATGATAGAGCCCAGTAGGCCGAGGAACATGTACACCAGTTGATTGACAGTTGAGAGGAGGGACCAAAGAGCCAAGGCTCAACCCCAGCAAGCACAAATAGGTAAGTACACACACACACACACACACACACACACACACACACACACACACACACACACACACACACACATAAACCCAGACATAATAGCACTAATAGAAACAAAGCTAACGAAAACCATAACAAATGCAGTGTTTCCACAGGGCTACTATGTAGTGAGGAAAGAGAGAGGAGGGAGAGGAGGAGGTGGTGTATCTTTGCTATAAGAGAAGGTTGGAGTTTTGAAGAGATGGTAATTCAGAACTGTGAAGGTTTCAGTGACTACATAGCAGGCACCATAGCAACTGGAGGACAGAAAATTATAGTAGTAGTCATATATAACCCTCCACCGAATGTCAGAAGACCCAGACAGGAATATGATAGAAACAACTTGGCCACTATCAATATAATAGAGAGAGCAGCTTCTGTGGCTAGCAGAAACGAATCCAGACTACTAATCATGGGAGACTTCAACCATGGTAAGATAGATTGTGGGAACAGAGACAAACATGGAGGACCAGACACATGGAGAGATAAGCTGCTGGGGTGGTAACAAGAAACTTTCTAAATCAACACGTCAAGGGACCGACAAGAATGAGAGGAGGGGATGAACCAGCCTTGCTTGATCTGATATTTACCCTAAATGAGTCGGATATAAGGGAAGTTAAGTTGGAAGCCCCCTTGGGAATGAGTGATCATAGTGTATTGAGCTTTGAGTACCTGGTTGAGCTTTAAATTATCACCCCAAAAAAATAACTGGGAAACAAAGGGCTGGCGTACCGAAAGGGAAACTATGAGAAGGTGAATAAATTCCTAAGGGATTTACATTGGGACACAGAACTCAGAACCAAGTCCGTACAAGACATGATGGACTATGTCACCCAAAAGTGTCCGGAGGCTGTCAGCAGGTTTTGCCCGACAGGAAAAAACAGAGCAGCAAAAGAATAATTCGTGGTTTAATAGGGAATGTATGAAAGAGAAAGAGCTGAACAAAAGGACATGGAGTAACTTCTGTAATAACAGAACACCTGAAAGTAGAGAGAGATACCAGAGAACTAGGAACGAGTATGTCAGTGTGTGAAGAGCAGCTGAGAAAAGGTATGAAAATGATATATCTAAAAAAGCCAAGACCGAACCAAAGCTACTACACAGTCACATCAGGAGGAAGACAACAGTGAAGGAACAGGTGATGAAACTTAGGGTGGGCGAGGTCAGGTATACAGAGAATGTCAAAGAGGTGAGTGAAGAACTAAACAAAAGGTTCCAGGAGGTCTTTACAATAGAACAGGGAGATGTCACGGCGCTAGAAGAGGTGGCAGCAAACCAGGTGACCTTGGAAAGGTTCTGAATTACAAGAGATGAGGTCAAGAAGCACCTATTGGAGCTGGATGTGAGAAAAGTTGTTGGGCCTGACAAAATCTCACCATGGGTATTGAAAGAGTGTGCAGGAGCACTTTGCTTGCCGGTCTCCATAGTGTATAGTAGGTCACTAGAAACGGGAGACCTACCAGAAATATGGAAGACTGCTAATGTAGTACCAATATACAAAAAGGGTGACAGACAAGAGGCACTGAACTACAGGCCAGTGTCCTTAACTTGAATACCAAGGAAGGTGATAGAAAAGATTGTGAGAAAAAACCTAGTAACACATCTGGAGAGAAGAGACTTCGTGACAACCCATCAACATGGGTTCAGGAAGGGTAAATATTGCCTTACAGGCTAGATAGAATTCTACGATCAGGTGACAAAGATTAAGCAAGAAAGAGAAGGGTGGGCGGACTGCATTTTTTTGGACTGTTGGAAAGCCTTTGACACAGTACCCCATAAAAGGTTGATGCTTAAGCTGGAGAAACAGGCAGGAGTAACTGGTAGGGCGCTCCAGTGGATAAGGAAGTACCTAAGCAATAGGAAGCAGAGAGTTACAGTGAGGGGTGAGACCTCAGTATGGCGTGAAGTTACCAGTGGAGTCCCACAGGGCTCTGTACTCGGACCTATCCTGTTTCTCATATACGTAAATGATCTCCCAAAGGGTATAGACTCATTCCTCTCAATATTTGCTGACGACGCCATAATTATGAGAAGGATTAAGACCGAGGAGAACAGCTTGAGGCTTCAAGAAGCCCTGGACTAGCTGCAGGAATGATCGAACAAATGTGCTGTTAGAGTTAAACCCAAGCAAATGTAATGTAATGAAGATAGGGGTAGGAAGCAGGAGACCAGATACAAGGTATCATTTGGGAGATGAAATACTTCAAGAGTCAGAGAGAGAGAAAGACCTGGGGGGTTGATATCACGCCAGATCTGTTCCTTGAAGCTCATATCAAGAGAATAACATCAGCAGCATATGCGAGGTTGGCTAACATAAGAACGGCCTTTAGAAACTTGTGTAAGGAATCTTTCAGAACATTATATATATCACATTTGTCAGACCAATCCTGGAGTATGCGGCTCCAGCATGGAGTCCATATCTAGTCAAGCATAAGACTAAACTGGAAAAGGTTCAAAGGTTTGCCACCAGACTAGTACCCGAGCTGAGAGGTATGAGGTACGAGGAGAGACTACGGGAATTAATCCTCAATTCGTTGGAAGACAGAAGAGTTAGGAGGACATGATCACCACATTCAAGATTCTCAAGGGAATCGACAGGGATGATAAAGACAGGCTATTTACCACAAGGGGTACACGCAGTAGGGGACACAAGTGGAAACTGAGTGCCCAAATGAGCCACTGAGATATTAGAAAGAACTTTTTTAGTGTCAGAGTGGTTGACAAATGGAACGCATTAGGAAGTAATGTGGTGGAGGCTGACTCCATACACAGTTTCATGTGTAGATATGATAGAGCTCAATAGGCTCAGGAACCTGTACACCTGTTGATTGACGGTTGAGAGATGGGACGAAAGAGCCAGAACTCAACCCCCACAAGCACAACTAGGTGAGTACACACACACACACACACACACACACACACACACACACACACACACACACACACACACACACACACAAACACACACACACACACAAACACACACACACACACACACACACACACACACACACACACACACACACACACACACACACACACACAAGGAAACGAGGAGCCTAAAATTGTGACCAAAGGACAAGAGGTCCGGGAAAGGAGACTTCATTACAGAAAAGGGGACTACAGAAGGACAAGGGACTACCTGGAAGAAGTGCAGTGGGAGAAAGAACTTAGAGGAAAAACAGTGCAAGGTATGATGAACCAAGTCATATTGAAATGCAAGGAGGCTGAAGAGAGATTTATTCCAACAATAAAAGAGAAAAGCAGGAGGGAATATAATAACCCATGGTTTAATAGACAGTGCCAGGAAGCAAAGGTGAGAAGCAGGAGGGAGTGGAGGAAGTACAGAAGACATAGGACAGAGGAAAACAGGATTAGATGTAACAGAGCTAGGAATGATTACATTAAGATAAGACGAGTGTCGGAAAGAAGTTATGAGAATGATATTGCAGTCTAAGCGAAAAAGCAAGCTAAATTACTACATAGCCATATAAGAAGGAAGATGTCGGTAAATGACCAAGTGACAAGACTGAGGAAAACAGAAGGGGCATATACAGAAAGCGACAAGGAAATCTGCGAGGTACTCAATGCAAATTTCCATGGAGTGTTCACAACCGAGCCTGAGCAGCTCCCATTGTTAGAAGCGATTACCCTAGATGAAAGATTATCAGATATAGAGGTGACAGCAGAGGAGGTAATGAAACAGTTGACAACACTGGATGCAAATAAAGCTGTTGGACCAGACAAAGTATCACCGTGGATACTTAAAGAGGCAGCGCAGGCTCTCAGCGTGCCTCTGGCAATGATCTTTAATGAGTCACTTATGTCGGGAGAATTGCCCAGTTGCTGGAAGGAGGCAAATGTCGTACCGATTTTCAAGAAAGGTGATAGGGAGGAAGCCCTTAACTACAGACCCGTATCACTGACAAGCATCCTCTGCAAAATACTTGAAAGAATAATTAGGCTAAGACTTGTTGAGCACCTGGAGAGCATTTGATTTGTAAACAAGCACCAACATGGGATCTGGACAGGGAAATCATGCTTAACAAACCTTTTAGAATTCTATGATAAAGTAACAAGGATAAGGCAGGACAGAGAAGGCTGGGCAGACTGCATATTTCTTGACTGCCAAAAGGCCTTTAATACAGTACCGCACATGAGACTGCAATACAAACTTGAGAGGCAGGCAGGAGTAAGCGGAAAGGCCCTAGTATGGGTGAAGAACTATCTAACAGGAAGGAGCCAGAGGGTAATGGTAAGGGGCGAGAAGTCGGACTGGCGAACAGTAACAAGTGGAGTACCTCAAGGGTCGGTACTGGGACCAATCCTCTTTCTAATTTATGTAAATGATATGTTTACAGGAGTGGAATCATACATGTCAATGTTTGTGGATGACGCAAAATTAATGAGAAGAGTTGTGACAGACGAGGATTGTAGGATCCTCCAAGAGGACTTAAACAGGTTGCAGAGAAGGTCAGGGAGATGGCTACTGGAGTTTAACACCAGTAAATGTAAAGTTATGGAAATGGTATCAGGTGATAGGAGATCAAAGGGACAGTACACAATGAAGGGGAACAGCCTACCTGTAACGATTCGAGAAAGAGACCTGGGAGTGGATGTGACACCTAATCTAACTCCTGAGGCACATATAAATAGGATAACGACAGCAGCGTACTCTACACTGGCGACAATTAGAACTTCATTCAGAAACCTAAATGAGGAGGCTTTTAGTGCGCTTTTCACTGCCTACGTGAGACCCGTCTTAGAGTATGCTGCGCCATCATGGAGCCCCCACCTGAAGAAACACATAAAGAAACTGGAGAAGGTTCAGAGGTTTGCAACGAGGCTTGTCCCAGAGTTACGAGGGATGAGATATTGAGAGCGTCTGCAGGAACTGAACCTTACGACACTAGAGAAAAGAAGGGAGAGAGGAGATATGATAGGGACATATAAAATACTCAGGGGAATTGACAAAGTGGAAATAGATGAAATCTTCACACGAAATAATAACAGAACGAGGAGACATGGGTGGAAACTGGAAATTCAGATGAGTCACAGATGTTAGGAAGTATCCTTTCTTTTAGCGTGAGAGTAGTGGAAAAATAGAATGCACTTGGGGAACAAGTTGTGGAAGCAAATACTATTCATACTTTTAAAACTAGGTATGATAGGGAAATGGGACAGGAGTCATTGCTGTAAACAACCGATAGCTGGAAAGGCGGAATCCAAGAGTCAATGCTCGATCCTGCAAGCACAAATAGGTGAGTACAAATAGGTGAGTACACACACACACACAACGAGAGTGGATAACGATAGTTCACGACTGTTGATAGTCGGCGACTTCAACTTGAAGTCCATAGACTGGGAAGCATATGAAGCTAAAACAGAAGATTTCTGGACGTGTAAATTTGTAGACCTCATCCTGGAAACATTCTTGTATCAACATGTTAAACAAGCTACGAGGATGAGGGAAGGGGACGTTCCCTCCATGCTAGATTTGATATTTACCAGGAAGGAGGAAGAAATATTTGACATTCAGTACCCTCCCTTGGGTAAAAGTGATCATGTCTTTTTGGAAATAAAGTATGCAATGCGTTATAATCTGGAACAAAATATGAAGGTTAATGCAATTGAAAAACCTGACTTTAGGAGAGGACATTATGGGAACCTTAGATAAAATTTTAGTGAGTATAATTGGACAGACTTGTTGCTAGGCAAGGAAGTGAATGAGATGTATGTCACGTTTTGTGAAATATATGATAAAGGCACAAAAAAATTTATACCAAAACAGAGAAGTAGAACTAGGAAACAGGATTGGATCAACAGAATGTGCGAGAGAGCCAGAGACCAAAAGAAACAAAAATGGAATCAATACAGGAAGAGGCCAAACCCACAAACATACCAGCGATACAAAGATGCGAGAAACAACTACACGGCAGTGAGGAGAGAGGCAGAAAGAAATTTTGAAAAGGAGATTGCAGACAAATGTAAAACAGAACCAGGTCTATTCTATAAATTCATAAACAGCAAATTACAGGTAAAGGATAATATTCAGAGGTTGAAAATGGGAAATAGATTCACGAAAAATGAAAAGGAAGCGTGTGAATCATTAAACGAAAAGTTCCAAAGTGTGTTTGTACAAAATGAAATCTTCAGGGAACCAGATACAATAAGAATTCCAGAGAACAACATAGAGCACATAGAGGTGTCTAAAGATGATGTGGAAAAAATGCTCAAGGAGCTAAATAAGAACAAAGCAGTTGGTCCAGATGGAGTTTCACCATGGGTTCTGAGAGAATGTGCACCTGAGCTCAGCATTCCTCTTCAACTGATTTTTCAGGCATCCCGGTTTACAGGAGTTGTAGCTGATGTGTGGAAAAAGGCTAACATAGTTCGAATCTACAAAAGTGGAAGCAGGGAAGACCCCCATAATTATAGACCGGTATCATTTACAAGTGTAATACTCAAAATATTTGAAAAATAATTAAAACTAAATGTGTAGAACACCTGGAGAGAAATGATATAATATCAGACAGACAGTATGGTTTTCGATCTGGAAGATCCTGTGTATCGAATTTGCTCAGTTTCTACGATCGAGCAACAGAGATTTTACAGGAAAGAGATGGTTGGGTTGACAGCATCTATCTGGACCTACAAAAGGCTTTCGATAGAGTTCCACTTAAGAGGTTGTTCTGGAAACTGGAAAATATTGGAGGGGTTACAGGTAAGCTTCTAACATGGATGAAAAATTTTCTGACTGATAGAAAAACGAGGGCAGTGATCAGAGGCAATGTATCGGACTGGAGAAATGTCACAAGTGGAGTTCCACTCCACTTGTGGAACCCTGGAGAACAGGGTTCAGTTCTTGCACCAGTGATGTTTATTGTCTACATTAATGATCTACCAGTTGGTATACAGAATTATATGAACATGTTTGCTGATGATGCTAAGATAATAGGAAGGATAACAAACTTAGATGATTGTCATGCCCTTCAAGATGACCTGGACAAATTAAGCATATGGAGCACCACTTGGCAAATAGAATTTAATGTTAATAAATGCCATGTTATGGAATGTGGAATAGGAGAACATAGACCCCACACAACCTATATATTATGTGAGAAAACTTTAAAGAATTCTGATAAAGAAAGAGATCTAGGGGTGGTTCTAGATAGAAAACTATCACCTGAGGACCACATAAAGAATATTGTGCGAGGAGCCTATGCCACACTTTCTAACTTTAGAATTGCTTTTAAATACATGGATGGCGATATACTAACGAAATTGTTCACGACTTTTGTTAGGCCAAAGCTAGAATATGCAGCGGTTGTGTGGTGCCCATATCTTAAGAAGCACATCAACAAACTGGAAAAGGTGCAAAGACATGCTACTAAGTGGCTCCCAGAACTGAAGGGCAAGAGCTACAAGGAGAGGTTAGAGGCATTAAATATGCCAAAACTAGAAAACAGAAGAAAAAGAGGTGATATGATCACTACATACAAAATAGTAACAGGAATTGATAAAATCGATAAGGAAGATTTCCTGAGACCTGGAACTTTAAGAACAAGAGGCCAAAGATTTAAACTAGCTAAACACAGATGCCGAAGAAATATAAAAAAATTCACTTTCGCAAACAGAGTGGTAGACGGTTGGAACAAGTTAGGTGAGAAGGTGGTGGAGGCCAAGACAGTCAGTAGTTTCAAAGCGTTATATGACAAAGAGTGCTGGGAAGACGGGACACCACGAGCGTAGCTCTCATCCTGTAACAACACTTAGGTAATTACACACGAAATGTTGGTGAACGACCAAGTGACAAGACTAAGGAAAACAGAGGGGGCATATACTGAAAGTGACAAGGAAATCTGCGAGGCACTGAATGCCAGCTTCCATGGAGTGTTCACTACCGAGCCTGAGCAGTTCCCATTGTTAGAAAAGATTACCCTAGATGAAAGACTATCAGATATAGAGGTGACAGCAGAGAAGGTAATGAAACAGTTGACAACACTGGATGCAACTAAAGCAGTTGGACCAGACAAACTATCTTCGTGGCTACTAAAAGAAGCAGCACAGGCTCTCAGTGTGCCTCTGGCAATGATCTTTAATGAGTCACTTATGTCGGGAGAATTGCCCATTTGCTGGAAGAAGGCAAATGTCATACCGATTTAAAAGAAAGGTGATAGGGAGGAGGCACTTAACTATAGACCTGTATCACTGACAAGCTTCCCCCTGTAAAATACTTGAAAGAATAATTAGGCTTCGACGGGTTGCAAACCTGGAGAACGTTAGGTTTGTGAACAAACATCAACATGGGTTCTGGAAAGGGAAAACGTGACTAACCTTATGGAATTCTATGATAAAATAACGAGGATAAGACAGAACAGAGATGGTTGGGCAGACTGCATATTTCTGGACTGCCAAAAACCCTTTGATACAGGACCACACATTAGACTGCTGGTCAAGCTCGAGAGGCAGGCGGGGGTGGGGGGAAAGGCTCTAGCATGGATAAGGAACTCCCTAACAGGAAGGGGCAAAGAGTTACGGTAAGGGGTGAGATGTTGGACTGGCGAACAGTATCGAGTGGAGTACCTCAAGGAACTGTGCTGGGACCAATTCTATTTCTAATATATGTTACCGACATGTTCACAGGAGTAGAGTCCTACATGTCGATGTTCGCAGATGACGCAAAGTTGATGAGAAGAGTTGTGACAGATGAGGATTGCAGGATCCTCCAAGAGGACCTGAACAGGTTGTAGATATGGTCAGAGAAATGGCTATTGGAGTTCAACACGAGCATATGTAAAGTTATGGAAATGGGACTATAGGTAATAGGAGACCAAAGGGATAGTACACAATGAAGGGGAACTGCCTACCTGTGACAACGCGAGAAAGAGACTTGGGTGTGGACGTAACACCTAACCTATCCCCTGAAGCACATAAAAATAGGATAACGACAGCAGCGTTCTCTACACTGGCAAAAGTTAGAACATCATTCAGAAACCTAAGTAAGGAGGCATTTAGGGCACTTTACTCTGCCTATGTGAGGCCAGTTCTAGAGTATGCCGGCTCATCGTGGAGTCCTCATCTGAAGAAGCATATATGGAAATTGGAAAAGGTTCAGAGGTTTGCAACGAGACTTGTCCCAGAGTTACGAGGGATGGGGTATGAGGAGCGCCTGAAGGAACTGTGCCTTACGACACTAGAAACGAGAAGGGTGAGGGGGACATGATAGCAACGTATAAAATACTCAGGGGGATTGACAGAGTGGACAGAGACGAAATGTTCACACGGAATAGTAACAGAACAAGGGGACATGGGTGGAAGCTGGGAACTTAGATGAGTCACAGGGATGTTAGGAAGTTTTCCTGTAGCATGAGAGTAGTATGAAAATGGAATGCACTTGGGGAACAGGTTGTGGAAGCAAATACTATTCATAATTTTAAAACTAGGTATGATAGGGAAATAGGACCGGAGTCATTGCTGTAAACAACCGATGCTCGAAAGGCGGGATCCAAGAGTCAATGATCGATCCTGCAGACACAAATAGGTGAGTACACACTCATCTTTGTGGAACATCTGGATATTCTGGATTTATGATATAGGAATATCTGGAGTGGAAGAACTTTGTATCACAACATCAGCATGGGTTCAGGGATGGCAGATCATTCCTCACAGGATTGATTGAATTCAATGACCAGGCAACAAAAATCAGGCAAGGAAGAGAGAGCCAGGCAGACTGCATATTTTGGGAATGCCAGAAAACCTTTGACACAGTAGGGGAAGGTACTCCACTGGATAAGGGAGTACCTAAGTAACAGAAGACAGAGAGTCACTGTGAGAGGTGAGGGTTCGGAGTCGTGAGGTGTCACCAGTGGAGTCCCCACAGGGAGCAGTTCTTGGGACTATAATGTTCCTAATATACGTAAATGATCTCCCAATGGGAATAGACTCGTTCCTCTCAATGTTTGCAGATGATGCAAAAATTATGAGAAGGATTAAGACAGAGGAGGATAGTATGAGGCTACAAGATGACCTAAACAAACTAAAGGAAAGATCAAACAAATGGCTACTAAAATTTAACCCAAGTAAATGAAGGGTAATGAAACTGCGGGATGGAAATAAGAGGCCAGACACTGGATTCCGAATGGGAGATGAAGTCCTTCACGAAACGGACAGAGAGAAAGCTTCGGGAGTTGATACCACATCAAGACTCAGTTTACATTAATTGGTCATTTCAAAATTGTTCAATGTCAACCAGTATTATTTTACTAGTTGTATATGAAAAATGCTGAAATTAACCCAAGTTTCAGTACTGCAGCGTAAATAGAAAGGGAGATTTTTTGTTTTTTTCAACGTTTTTTACACATTTTCAAGTCCACACTTCAGAACACACGTTTCAGATATAATTATTCTGTGACACTTTTCTGACACATTAGCATATAATAAAGGACCTTGAGATATAGAATTTCCTAAACATCTTTAGTTTTCCTAATACAAATGTTCAAAGTTCCCAAAATTTTTTTTGCAAATATGGCAAGTTTATTGCTATTATAAAATCAATAAATGAACTTAGAGAAAAATGAAAGCCCCCCAATGTAGAGACATGCCTTCCACATATACTGTGTAAGTTTCATGTAAATTGAATAAAAAATGAATCAGTTTTGTAAACGTTTGTGTCAACTGAAAAAAAAATGAAATGAATAAAGTCTAAGGTTCTAAAATCTGTGGCTGAGGTTGACATCAACCAATTTTCTCCAAAATTGGCATCCTTACAGATAGGCTTACGTACAGTCAGGTGTGTGTAAGTTTGATGCAAATCGCCCGAAAAAAAAAAAAAAATTCTTAAATTTTGTTTTCAATTAAACTAATTATGATATTTGTTTAATATATACTATTGTGATAGCAATGAGTCATAGCTATAATTTCAGTTGACACTTTTGATTGATAATCGATTTTGACCATTTTGGCATAATTTTCACAACTACTTCAATATTTTTTTTCTCCCTTCCTATTTACGCTACGATGCTGAAACCTGGACTAGATGAAACACTTTTCATATAGTTGTCAAAAAAGTTTGATTGAAATCGAACGAGTTTTCATTTGTTGCATTTTTAGGGCAAATTGGAACCTAAGGCCCCCTTAAGACACAAATTGCAATCTTGTTATTTGCAGCCCTCTACAATATAAATCAATAGCAACAATTTGCAAAGACACTCCTACCTCTACAAGATGCTCATTCGGCCAACCCTTGAATACCCGTACACCCCACTCACTCTGGCAAAGAAATCGAACATGCTGAAACTGCAACGGGTCCAGAACAGGGAACTCAGATTTGTGGCAAATGTGTCACTCTTAGACAGTGTGCGCATAGAAGACCTTCATACCTGTGGGATATTTGGGGCTTGATTCTGATTATTTAATTATTAATGTAGTAAATTAAATTACGAAGGACCACCCACTTTTAAAGTAAAGAGGGAAACTGAGAATTTCTGATCATTAGATAATTCCTAGATGAAACCAGTGACTATGGATTAAACTAGAAAGCATGATCATAATAATAATTAATGGGCTGTATTATTAAATAAAACAAACCTCAAACACCTACATTGGGGGGTTATTACTGGAGGTAAGTACGTCCAGGAATTAGTGTGGTTCGTTCACTAATTCAATTAATAATAATCTAATCCTATAAGATAATGTTGAAACTAATCTCATTAGCATAGAGAGGAATATAAAATATGAGCATAATAATGAATTACAGTAAATCACACATTAATCTCAAAACATTCTGCATAAATATGTATTGCAACAGAATAGTAAAAGGAAATAAATCTTAGCTTGATGAAGATTCCTTTAGTAAGCCATAGAAGTCCTCTTACTCTCCAGACTCGGTACACTAACGAGTGGAACGGGTTAACATGGAGGAAGGCAGCATGAGGAATTCTTCTCTCGTGCTGCAAGATAAATAATTTCCAGTAGCAAATGATTTAACTACTCAATTTATATTCAAAAATATTAAGATTTTACAGGTGATAAATTTTAATCACCTGTTATTAGGTGTTATCGCGCTTCTTAACGAACAATCACCCTGCTATCATCAATCTTCTACCTGATGCATCAAATAAAAGAATACTTAGCTGTGGGCACTGTATAAGTATTAAGATTGCCGTATTTCGCATCCCAGGCTCCGGTGAACCTATCCTGGATAGTGATGCGCTTCAGTTGGCTGATCACGTGTCGTCAGGAACCAAGTCAAAGGGCTCCTTATTTAACACCAGCACTAGTTGAAGATATTATCTGCAAGGTTATTCACGCCTCACAGTGGCGACTTTCATCTGAGGATGGATAACACCTACCCTATTTGCTGGGCAATGGCGTCTTCTTATGAGTACGGTAAGCGCAGGTCTGCTTCCTTTCGGCTCTGCACGTGTCCGCGTACTGAGGAGGATGGCGTCCCTCAAACCCACGCCGAGTCGGCGTTCATAAAACAAATTATTGTCTCGAACATTAATATTTCTCGCATTTGCGCTTGAAACGTTAAAGACTGGACGGGTTTATTATTTAGAGGAACAAAATATTGTTATTTACCAATTTAAGAATAGTAAATATATAAGGGAGAGGAATTAATGTCTCCCCATGGCATTCATTGATGACGTTAACTCTATCGCGAGGTAGACGCTATGATTCTAACGCTCTATTCGGCTTTTAGTTAGAGAACAATTCGTCTGCAATCAGTTGTCATACAGAATGCTTTAATTATGGAGAATCGTATTTAATTCTCACACAAATTGGATATAATGTGTTTACTGTAAGGAAATCTGACGCAATACTGGCGTCAGATGACGTGAGAATTCTAGCCTACTGCACAGATGAATTATTAGTACATGAGAATTCTACGTGTTGTTAATTTTACTTACTACAATATTTAGTATGGTTAGTAATAAGTATTGAGAATACAACAATGTGGTATTCGGTGTTGGAAATATCCAACAATACCACACTGAGGATCGACCCACTGAACGTTCGCCTGAATCGCCTCTCAATCAAACAGCTATATAAAATGAAAAGTATGTACATGCCAAATCGTGAGGACCCCTTTGTTGTCCTCAACACAACGAATTACGCTATGCTCGACCAGCCCCACAGATCGAGGAGGATGTCCCTCCAACAAAGGGTAAGAAGATACATCCACGACAGAGCCTACCCCAGGCCCTGGTTGATACCTGGTTGATGGGGTTCTGGGAGTTCTTCTACTCCCAAAGCCCGGCCCGAGGCCAGTCTTGACTTGTGAGAGTTTGGTCCACCAGGCTGTTGCTTGGAGCGGCCCGCAGGCCCACATACCCACCACAGCCCGGTTGGTCCGGCACTCCTTGGAGGAATAAATCTAGTTTCCTCTTGAAAATATCCACGGTTGTTCCGGCAATATTTCTTATGCTTGCTGGGAGGACGTTGAACAACCGCGGACCTCTGATGTTTATACAGTGTTCTCTGATTGTGCCTATGGCACCTCTGCTCTTCACTGGTTCTATTCTACATTTTCTTCCATATCGTTTACTCCAGTCCGTTGTTATTTTACTGTGTAGATTTGGTACTTGGCCCTCCAGTATCTTCCAGGTGTATATTATTTGATATCTCTCTCGTCTTCTTTCTAGTGAGTACATTTGGAGGGCTTTGAGCCCAGGATCTTAAGCAACCTACCACAAGAGGATGAATGGCATCCGCCAGCCCCACTGTACACCTAAGTCCTACGACCTGAAACTCACCGATTAAGGATTTAATAACTCCACTCAACCACCAACAACTGATTCAAAAACAAGCACAGCTCTCCAGGAAAAGCGGCGAGTAGCTACTTAATCAACCACCACCTGCTTTATGGCTACTCACCGCCAGCTGATCAGGAAAAAAAAAAAAAAAAAAAACGAGCCTACTACTAACCACCATATATCACCTACACTTTCATCCATCACTTCTCATTACAATCAACCCCAAAGTGGTTGGGTTACTTAACTGTAACCCCCCGCCTCTCCTTCACACCCTAATCCTTTTCAAGTTTTCCTACATCCTCCCCCATCCTTCTGTTCCCGACTTACCAGTCCTATGGTCTTCAAACTCGGAAACTCCTACAGCCCCCCTGCAGTAAGATTGCAATGTCTAGGAGGGCTAATGATAACACTGATAACCCACTTGCAAATCCACGTTAACACTTCGTCCCATGGACGACAAAATCCTAATGATTAAATCTTTATTCTAATCCTAGAGAGCAAATACGTTAATTAAGAACATAAGAACAAAGGTAACTGCTGAAGGCATATTGGCCCATACGAGGCAGCTCTTATTTATAACCACCCAATCCCACTCATATACTTGTCCAACCCGCGCTTGAAACAGACAAGGGACCGCACCTCCACCATGTTACGCGGCAATTGGTTCCACAAATCAACAACCCTGTTACTGAACCAATATTTACCCAAGTCTTTCCTAAATCTAAACTTATCCAATTTATACCCATTGTTTCGTGTTCTGTCTTGTGTTGATATTTTTAATACCCTATTAATATCCTCCCCTGTTATGTCCATTCATCCACTTGTAAACCTCTATCATGTCACCCCTAACTCTTCGCCTTTCAAGTGAATGCAATTGAAGCTTTGTTAATCTTTCTTCATATGAAAGGTTTCTAATTTGGGGGAATTAACTTACTCATCCTACCCTGGACACGTTCAAGTGAATTTATATCCATTCTATAGTAAGGCGACCAAACCTGAACTGCATAATCTAAATGGGGCCTAACCAGAGCAAGATATAGCTGAAAACCACACCAGGTGTCTTGTTACTAACGCTTCGATTAATAAATCCCAGTGTCCTATTTGCCTTATTACGAACATTCATGCATTGATCCTTTTGTTTTAAATTCTTACTTATCATAACTCCCAGATCCCTTTCGCAATTCGACTGCGCAATCTCAACACCATCTAGCTCGTATCTTGTAACTCTATCATCATTTTCTAGCCTCAAAACTTTGCAATTATCAGCATTAAATTGCATTTGCCAATCCTTTGACCATTTCAAACCCCTATTTAGATCAACTTCAAGTGATAGCGAGTCATCTTCCGTGTTAATTTCCCTGCCGATTTTTGTATCATCGGCAAATTTGCATATGTTGGTACTCAGACCTGAATCTAAATCATTGATATATATTATAAACAACAGAGGTCCCAGGACAAAGCCTTGAGGCACTCCACTTACAACATTTTCCCACTCTGACTTAACCCCATTTATACTAACTCTCTGTTTCCTTTGGAATAGCCATGCCCTAATCCAACTTAATATAGCACCCCCAATACCATGAGCCTCTATTTTTTTAATCAGTCTTTTATGTGGAACTGTATCAAAAGCTTTGCTAAAATCAAGGTACACAACTTCACAATCCTTACCACTATCAACTGCCTCAGCTATGCTGGAATAAAAAGATAGCAAATTTGTTAAATATGAACAGCTATTTGTAAAACCATGTAGTAACTCATTTATTAATTTATGTTTTTCAAGATGGAGACGAATTGTATTTGTAATTATTGATTCAAGTAACTTTCCCACAATAGACGTTAGGCTAATTGGCCGATAGTTTGACGCAAGTGATCTATCTCCTTTCTTAAAAATTGGTACCACATTAGCTACCTTCCATGCCTCTGGCACTCTGCCTGACCCTATTGATTTATTAAATATGGTAGACAGTGGCTCAGAAAGCTCCTCTTTGTATTCTTTAAGCACCCTGGCAAACACTTCATCCGGCCCTGGGGATTTGTTTGGGTTTAGTTTTTCTAATTGTTTAATTACATCCTCCCTGGTAACTGCTAAACTAGTCAGCCTGTCCTCATCCCCACCCACATAGACTTGTTCGGCTGAAGGCATATTGTTGAGTTCTTCTTTAGTATATACAGATATAAAATATTTGTTAAAAATACTACTCATCTCCATGTCATTATCTGTTATTTGACCTGTCTCAGATTTGAATGGACCTATCCTTTCCCTAGTCTTAGTTCGATATAACTGAAAAAACCCTTTAGGATTTGACTTTGCTTGCTCTGCTATGCGAACTTCATAGTTTTTTTTGCTTTCCTAATCTCTTTTTTAACATTTCTAACCAGTTGTATGAATTCCTGTTCTAAACTGACATCCCCATTCTTAATCCTTTTGTACCAAGCTCTCTTTTTACCTATAAGGTTCTTTAAATTATTTGTTATCCACTTTGGGTCATTAGTATTCGATCTATTCAATTTGTATGGTATACTACGTTCCTGTGCTTTGTTTAGAATATTCTTAAATAAGTTATATATTAAATCCACATCGAAATCCCCTTTTACGTCACCTATCGCTGGGTTCATGTCTTGCTCCAAGACCGGCCCACACCCCATACCCAAGACTTTCCAATCTATTTGACCCAAAAAATTTCTTAGGCTATTAAAATCAACTTTTCGAAAATCTGGCACTTTTACAGAATTTTCTCCTACAGGTCTATTCCATTACACGCTAAATCTGATTACTTTGTGATCACTGTTCCCTAGCTCACTCCCTATTTCGATGTCATTAATTTGTGTTTCCCTGTTAGTTAACACTAAATCTAAAATATTATTTTCCCGCGTTGGTTCCTTAATGTGTTGCGTAAGAAAGCAATCGTCAATTAATTCTAGAAGATCTTCTGCTTCACTATTCCCTGTTTTGTTCACCCAGTTTATTCCACTAAAATTAAAGTCACCCATGACATAAATACTGTTAGATCTAGATGCTCTAGATATTTCATCCCATAGATGCTTTGCTTCCATTCTGTCTAAATTAGGTGGCCTATATATAACTCCTATTATAATATTATTTGCTTTTTCGTTTAATTCTATCCAAATAGTTTCTGTATGTGGCTCAGTTTTGATTCCCTCTTTGAGACTACATTTCAAATTGTTCCTAACATATATGGCTACTCCCCCTCCTCGTCTAATATATCTATCTGTGTGAAATAGTTTAAATCCATTTATTTGATATTCAGCTAATAGTTCTCTATTTTCTACATTCATCCACGTTTCGGTAAGTGCAATAATATCTATTTTTTCTGTGCAGACAAGAGCATTTAATTCGTTAATTTTATTTCTTTGACTTCTACTGTTAGTGTAATATACCCTAAGTGAATTGTTATTTTGAGGCCCTTTTCTTTCCCTGATCATTTTGCCAATTCTTTTCTCCCACGAACACATACTTTTATTACCTCCTTCCTCCAAATCAATTCCCATACCAGTATCTACTAATAGTTTAAACCCAAACAAACACCTCTAACCACTGGTTCCAACGAGTTCGCAACAGCAACAACCCCAGCCCTCGATAGATGCACCCCATCACGAGCATACATTTCATTTCTTCCATAGAAGTGTTCCCAGTTGTCTATGAAAGATATTGCATTTGATTTGCAATATCTTTCCAGCCGGCAATTGACACCAAGTGCCCTCGACATCCATTCATTTCCCACTCCCTTTCTTGGAAGAATGCCACATATGATCGGGATTCCTCCCTTGCTCCTAACTAATTCAATGGCTGTCCTGAATCTCTGTATTAGTTCCTCACTCCTAACTCGCCCAACATTATTACCCCCTGCACTAATACAAATAATGGGTTTGTTTCCATTTCCCGTCATAATATCATTCATGTTTCCAACAATATCACCAATTCCAGCTCCCGGATAGCAAACCCTTAATCTGTTCCCCCCTATCTCTGGCACAAAACGTTCTGTCTAAATACCTCACCTGGGAATCTCCCACAACCAAAATTCGCTTCGGTACCTCCTTAACTTTCTGAGCAGCCTGAGGGGCCTGCGCTCCGCTGCTCCTCGCTGTTTTCCGTTCCGAGTGAACTGTAGGCTTACCACAGCACTCGTCCTCCAACACGGCAAATGAATTTGCTGTCCTTAGGGCGTCTGTAGGTGGCCTTGTCAAGGTTTTCTTAAGACCCCTGTCCTTCACATCTTAAGACCCCTGTCCTTCATGTTAGCTCAATGACTTCACCCTATGACAGTCAGTCAAAACCCAGTGATGTTAATTACCTTAATTATCTTGAGCCATTAATTAGCCATCCTACAGATAATTTGTCCAAAGCAATTACGTTACCACCATTTCCGTCGCCCTCCCAACAGTCCCTTACTACTGTGTACTCACCTAGTTGTACTCACCTAGTTGTGTTTGTGGGGGTTGAGCTCTGGCTCTTTGGTCTCGCCTCTCAACTATCATTCAACCGGTGTACAGATTTCTGAGCCTACTGGGCTCAGGATGCAGGATTGGGTCAGAAACTGTGTATGGGGTCAGCCTCCACCACATTATTGCGTAATGCATTCCACCTGTTAACTACTCTTGACACTGAAAAAGTTTTTTCTAACGTCCCTGTGGCTCATGTGGGTACTCAGTTTCCACCTGTGTCACCTTGTTCGCGTATGTACCACCCATGTTAAACAGTTTATCTTTATCAACCCTGTCAATTCCTCTGAGAATTTTGTAGGTGGTGATCATGTCTCCCCTTACTCCTTTGTCTTCCAGTGTCGTGACGTCTATTTCTCGCAGCCTTTTCTCGTAACTCATGCCTCTTAGTTCTGGGACTAGCCTAGTGGCATACCACTGAACTTTTTCCAACTTTGTCTTATGATTGACATGGTACGGGCTCCATGCTGGGGCTGTGTGAATTCACTATGATGAAGCTATTTACCCTAATTAGCTAGAGTGATCAATTAGCTGCCCATGTACAGACAATTGCACCCGAATGCATTAAGTTATTCATTAATAACTTAAGCGCGAGCACTCGACCAGTACACCTCTTGATGTCTGCCGCGTGACTGGGTTAATGACCATAATATCCCACACCATACCTGCTCCTGCATACCTCTTCCTCTACACTTAGTAACATAGCGTGGAAATCAACTTTCTGTCTGATGTCCAAATATAATTATTGAAAATGCGAAGCATGTTTAGCACCCACTCCATTACATCCAGACACCAAATAAAATATTACTGCACACATGTTTAGTTCTTGTAACACATTACATCATAACGTAACGTAACGTGGAAATCAACTTTCTGCCTGATGATCAAATAAAATTTTTGAAAATGTGAAGCATGTTTATGGGGTGTTTGCGCTGTCTGTCCGTTATTCTGTCTCGTTAGGGTCAGGCCTTCGTTAGAGCTCGGTCTTGTCTCTCCAAATCGCTTAGTTGTCTGTCACCTAGCATCACCCCTCTCTCATCCCCCCATTAGTGCTCGATCCTACAGGTGTCTAATCTTCACCTTTTGTAATTCTCAATGGAATAGTCGGTGAGTGTTTTTTTTTTTTAACAGAGGAGCTTAGTTTTAGTTTTAACATACTTTCAGTTGATAGCCGTTAACTACGTAGGAATGGATAGACCAGTTGTCCTGAGCAAAAAGCCTTTTCTTTTCACTTGTGCAAAGTGAGCCAGACAAAATGTGGCATTATACTATTAGCATGGCAATACAAAACAAAGAAAAATGTAGCAATACTCTATTAGTTAAATAGTCAAAACAAAAAACACGCATTATTTCACAGGCTTTTAAACTATTACAAGTTTCTTCCAGCAAATAAGGTTCCTTTAAGCAGTTCAACACATCAAATATAATGTGGGCAGATTTAGTTTTTTCACATTTCTTTTCGAGTGTGTTGATTTTATTTTAAACAAAGGTGTGCCACTAGTCCATGAACTAAGAGGGATGAGTTAGGAAGAAACACTTTGTGAAATATGTACCATACCACGCTGGAAGACAGAAGAGTTTGGGGAGATGTGATCACTATGTACAAATTTTAATATTTTTTGTTAACTGTGTTATCACACCATATACCTCATAGTCTCTTCTTCTGCCTCTCACTAGTCAATAAACACAATTTTTGTATCATTTCTTGACTTAAATAGCACTCCGAAACATCTCTGCACATCTTAATTTTTCACTGACACATGCACAGCCATCAAAGGGACTCTCACTACTGCATGGATGTCTTGTGTGTTAAATAAAGCGTCCCTACCTAGCTTATCATTTTATTTGAGAAACTTATATGTGATGATCATATCTCCCGAATCCACACAAAAAACCACACATCACTCAACTTGTTTTCAAATCATAGCACCGGATCCTTTTTTTTCCAGAAACTAAGTTTTGAGAATAAGCACAAAGTCACCAATTAGTATTCGTATCATCAAAGTTATTCTCAGATTATTTTCTAATTTAAAAAATACTTCCACCATCCTACATCCATATTGAGAGATGGCAAACATAACTTGGTTATTGCATCTAGTTTTAAAAAGGGTTTGAATAAGAAGTCATGTTCCATAAAGAAAATACTTTAGAGCAACCATTATCTATGAGCAGTAAGAGGTAAACAGGATCCTCACATTCAATTTCCAAGCATTTTTGCATCATTTCTTGACTAAAATAGCACTCCAAAACATAGGTGGTCATTTTTATTCTCATTGACACACTTATAGTCAACAACAATTTGTTTTGCAGAGTGACCAGTTATTCACAGTGACGAGATTTCACGGTGTGCCCAATTTTAAGAGAGTTCATAGTGTATTAATATCGGTCGTGGATTTGTTATGTTATGTTTATGAAGATCATTAATGCTTCTTATTTTTACCGATTTCACTATGCCATGCTTTTCAGTCTTTTCATGTTCTTTTTCAAATAAAGTTTACTTACTGTTTTCCAGTAGCATCGCTTCACACTACATATATATTAATCAACTTTCAAATTCTTTACAACTTTAGTTCAGTTTCTTTCCACTATCATGGCTTTTTGTTGTTCCCCCCTGTCAGTATCTAGTTCAAGACCTCCTATTATCAATGTCATTATTGTTTGTCAACAAGTTATTTTTTAGATAGTTCAAATTATTTTGTGCTGATAGCATGGTTACCGCTTACTGTCTACCACCAATGTGTGAATCATATTTTCTCTTTCACAAAAACATATATATATATATATACTTGAACACTACCCCCCTCGCAGTCTTTTATTCGCATTATAGCTTAACACGCGCACTTGACTTTTACTTATTTTATATTTTCTCATTCTTTTCAAATAATTTATAGAAAAGACTGTTATACAACATCTAGGCTTTACATACATTATTTTTCATTTATCATCTAATCATATGCATATATGTTTTTCTCCAGCTCGGTTGCGGTTTATCCTTATGTGTTCCATATACTTTCCCTCCATCATGCCCATAAAATATTTATAAATTGGCTCGGATCGAGGTTTGGATTGGACTCCGGTCCATAACCAGGACCAGAGGTCTAAGCCCGACCTCTGGCTTCCATGTATCTTGTCCTCCATGTGCGTCTCTGTTCTCCCAATCTATCTTCCATGGGTTAAAGTCTCCCATGATTACTAGTTCAGATCCATTCCTGCTAGCAAGAAAAGCTGCATTCTCTCTATTATGTTAATGGTGGCCATGTTGTTTCTGTCATATGCCTGTCTGAGTCTTTTGTCATTTGCTGATGGGTTATATATGACTACGACTATAATTGTTTGTTCTCCCGTTGCTATGGTACCTGTTATGTAGTCACTGAAACCTTCACAGCCCTCAATAACCATCTCCTCAAAACCGCAGCCTTTTCTTAACAGCAGAGCTACACCACCACCTCCTCTTCCTTCTCTCTCTCTCATCACAACACAGTAGTCCTGTGGAAACACTGCATTTGTAATGGTTTTTGTTACCTTAGTTTCTGTGAGTGTTATTATGTCTTGGTTTTCTTCAAGTCCCCATTCTCCAAGTTCATTTGTTTTACTTGTAATCCTATCTATGTTAGTGTACATTGCCTTGAAACTCACTTTCTTCTGTCCTTTCTCATGTTCCCTTCATAGTGAGCGTTCTGCTGGTGAGGGAAGCTGTTCCATTGGTGTGAGGATTTGTGGGGTGGATAACGGGGTCCCAGAGGATACTGGAGTCAGGGATGGGGGGTCAAGTGAAGGAGGTACAGGGAGGGTATGGGATGAAGGGGGAGGGAAGGACAGTGGGGGAAATGGTGGAGGGGGACATAGTAGGAGTAGAGGAGGGGTAGCAGGGTGGGAGTGGGGATGAGGGGGAAGGGAGAGTTGGCTGAGCATTTGAGTGGGGGCATGGAGGGTTCAAGGTATTGGTGGTTTCTATGCACAGGAGGTTGGTGGAATTGCCCTTCTGTCTGGAGTTACTGGGTTACTGGTTGTGGGTTCCCCCTCACTACTGAGGAGGATGTGTTGGGAGCTGTGATTTCGTGGTTTTTGCCTCTCGTCCTGCACTTCTTCCTTGCTTCTGCAGCCATGACTCTCTCCTCCCTTGTCATTTCCCTCTGGATGAATACTTTTTTTTAATTTTCCCACATATTGCAGGTAGTTTTTCCTTGTTAGAATCTTCTACTTTGTGGTCTCGTTTGCAAACACTATCTTCAACATGAGTTCTTTGTCCTTGTTGTACCAGCCTAACCTGAATACCTTTTCAATGCTATGTTCAGCCCCTTACATCTCTAGTCCCTTTAGTATTTCATTCTCAGCTGCTCTCTCCTTATTGTTCCATTCTGTCTTCTTGGAGCCTTCCTGCTCTTTAATACCTACAGCTACCACTGATCATTTTCTTTCCAGCAGCTGACTAGTGGCCTTTGCTACTTCCTGTGAGGAGGCTGCTTTCATTGCTACCTTCCTCACTGTGGACATTACTTTCTGGTTCTATTTTAGCATTTTTGCAAATGTTGTTTGTACTATGGCAGTCCCTTCCAATGTACAATTTTCATCTTCTCTTTGGATGATTATCTGAGTCTCAGCCTCCGTATTGTTCTTCTTGAAGGGTTTTAATCTCCTCTTTTGCTGCTGTCAGCCGCTTTGCAGGTTGCTTATTGTATTATTCATTTCCTGCATCTCCCATGCAGGAAATGGAGAATAAGATATCTTGTCCCCTGATGTCCTCCAAAACCTAGGCGAACATTTCCTTCATTTGGTCACATTAACTTTTCCATGTTCCATTGGTATTCTTTGCTGCCATGTTTGTCCCTGTTCCTACTATGTCTTATAGCGTTTGCCTGAAGGGGGGCAGAGAGAGAAAGAGATTGAGAGAGAGAGAGAGAAAGAGAGAGAGAGAGAGAGAGAGAGAGAGAGAGAGAGAGAGAGAGAGAGAGAGAGAGAGAGAGAGAGAGAGAGAGAGAGAGAGAGAGAGAGAGAGAGAGACAGACAGACAGTCAGACTGAGAGACAGACAGAGAGACAGACAGAGAGACAGACAGAGAGACAGACAGAGAGACAGACAGACAGACAGACAGACAGACAGACAGACAGACAGACAGACAGACAGACAGACAGAGGGAGAGAGGATGAGGACAAACAGGGGGCTGGGATGGAGGTTTAATATCCTGGGGTGAGAATTGGTGGTAGGATGTTTGTGTCTGTGTGCACATGTGTATTCACCTAGTTGAATTCAGCTAGTTGTGCTTGCGGGGGTTGAGCTTTGCTATTTCGGCCCTCCTCTCAACTGTCAATTAACTGTTACTAACTCCTTTTTCTTCCCACACCACACACACACACACACACACCAAGAAGCAGCCCATGACAGCTGACTAACTTCCAGGTACCTATTTACTGCTAAGTAACAGAAACATTAGGGTGAAGGAAACTCTGTCCATTGTTTCTCGCCGGCGCCCGGGATCGAACCCAGGACCACAGGATCATGCGTCCAGCATGCTGTCCGCTCAGCTACCGGCCCCCCCATGTGTGAGTGTTGTGACGATAATCTCTTTCAGGAGAGATTGAGTCTGCTCTTCCCTATATCAGTCACGTCATTCTGCAAGTACAAGATGCTACATTAAAGATACGTCCACCAGTAGCACAAAACGTTTTGACCAGGAAGCAAAGCGTACCTTGCACCACTCATCACGCCGGCTCACCGCCCGTCGTCAATGAGCTAACTACCAGTTCTCCGCCTGCCTGCTCCTGATTGGCTGGTGTATCACCGACAGCACACCTTCACCTGTACTCACGCCCTCTACCTGAGTCGACGTCTGGGCCAGCTCAAGCCGTCCTCCTCAGAATATTCCTGTGCTCTTAGAAGTTGACATCTCTCTCTGGTATACTAAGCCCTGGCTGTCATACACTAAGGGAGGTGGCAGCTATAACCAATATTCTCAGCACCTGATATTTATTGTCTTGCACATTATTTTATTGTAGAGTAAATTTCCATCTAGTAATTATTCATGTTGTTTTGTTTGTTGACTTGTTTTGAATTTTACGTAAGCCAAGGTATTGTCTTTGTTCATATTTTGTTTTCTAAAGTAATTAAAATTTCATTGTCTATATTTTGTGTTTTACGTGTCTTCCAATTACCTTACCACTGACAAACAGGCAAGCAGTCTCTTTTTTTTTTATGTAAGTGTGACCAGGCATTGACACCTGCCATTGGAGAACTGCCGAACATCAACACTCCAACACTTTACCATCACATTTCATGGGGGCCTGTCCAAGGAGCTTCACGCAGGTACTAGTACCAGAACGTAAATTTGTGGTAAGCGTACTTGGCTTTGGTACAGTTGCTTTTCACTATTTTCAATATTCAATTTTATTTTCATATGGTGCTGTGTGTATTGTACATTCCGAGAGTAGCATATGGTGAAGGTGAGACAACTTTGGATTACGTGGTGACTGTCGGCCGCAGTCATTCTCTTAATTGGTCATCTCTCCCTCCGTGTTATTACTCGTGTTTACCACTTTTTGTCCCTAGGATATTTCTCATATGTTCGGCAGATCATCATATTGGTACCCTGGTACTTTGGTCTGTCCCCGGGTCAAGAGCACCTAATCTTCTGTAATCCGACTGTAGGAGGATAAAGAGGGCCATAGTTCCTCTAGCACGAACTTTGTTGCTGAATTGGGACCTCAGCAGCAGTTCTCGTCACCAGTTGACACTCGCACCCCTACACGTCGGTCAGAGATGATGAGATTTACCTAGGTAGGGAATTAGCTTTCTTTTTTCAGAGCACAAAAGTTCGCTAATTCTGTAAGTATCATATTTCATTTCAGTGGGGAAAACTTGCTTATGTCCTATAGAGACTCTGCAAGGTATGCCTACATTCTTGGACTACCTAATTCACTTTTGAGGCAATTAAATGTTTCATTTGTTTTAGAAACTCAGTTTCGCTTACTTAGTAGGATTTTCTTGCCCTTATCCTCTTACATTGAGTACCGGGTACAAGATTTCCTGCGATCTTGATTTATTAATCATTTACCATCTTGAAATTAACATTAATTGTTAACGATTCCACAGGCTAGGTACCAGTTGCCACGGTGTCCTGTTTCTGACATTCACCATATCACAACAGTATATTCGTTGTACATTTATTTGCTAATTTCACTGTTTCGTCTCCAAGCTTTCCGTGCAGATCCAGCAGGTGAAATAGGGAACTTAAGTCGTGCCAAGAGGACCGAATTACAAACTCTTGCACATGAGTATCAACTAGATGTTCCCCATGGAGCCAACAAAAATGAACTGTATAACCTGTTACTGGATTATCTCTTAGAGGAAGGTAAAATTGACTCTGAAACTCACGAAACTTACTCTATTGCAGATAAACCTGATTTGGCAACTATGAAACTCAAACTAGAACTTGCCAAGATCGAACGAGAGCAACAAAGGAAAGCAGCTGCAATACGAAAGGAAGAAAAGGAACGTGAAGTCGCCCTCAAGGAACGAGAAGCTGCACTGAGGAAAGAAGAACAAGAACGTGATATTGCAATACTCCATGAGCGTGAGCGAGTACAGCTTGAAGCAAAACATCGTCACCTGGAGATGCAACGCGAGCATGACAAACAACAAGCTGCTATGGTTATAGAATGTCGTCAACAAGAACTCGCGTTGGAAACTACACACCTCACTCAACGCCAGCAAGCTACCGCCAGTCTTCCAGTAAGTTTCAATATCTGCCATGTAAGTAAGTTAATGCCACCATTCGTAGAGACAGAGGTCGACGTATTTTTTACCACCTTTGAGACCCTTGCTAATCACCTTGGCTGGCCTGCCGACCAATGGGCTACCCTTCTCAGAGTACATCTCACAGGTTGAGCTGCAGTTACACTCAGTATGCAGGCGATGAGTCACAATAACGTGGCTGAAGTATGTTGACCAGACCACACACTAGAAATTGAAGGGACGACGACGTTTCTATCCCCTACACCTGACTTTCCTCCTCAGCTCTCTCTTGCCTATTTAATGCCTGTCCCTACCTGTCCTCATCACAATCGACTTGAGAATGGTCCAGGACGGACCGAAACGTCGTCGTCCCTTCAATTTCTAGTGTGTGGTCTGGTCATCAATACACTCAGTACTTTGGCGTCTGAAAATGACTACCAGACCCTGAAGCAAGCAGTGTTGGACGCCTACCTGCTCTCCACCGAAAGCTACCGACGAAAATTCCGTGACCACCTAAAGGCAAGTACCATCACCTATCTAGAATTTGCTAATACCAAAAGGAGATATTTTATGAAATGGCTGGAAGCAGCACATGTCTCTACCTTTGCAGAACTCGTCAACCTCATGCTAGTTGAAGAATTCTTGAGGTGTGTGCCTCCTCCTGTCCGTTTATATTTAGCAGATAAAGAGGAGACCGACTACCTAAAATGTGCTAAATCGGCTGACACTTACAGCCTCATCCACCGGCTGACACCAGAACCACCTTCCAGTAAGAAGTCTTGGTACAGTTACGAGAAAGTGAGTACCGATCAAGCTAGCTCGAAATTGTACTGTAAGTATTGTAGACTCTGTGGACATACCATAGATAAATGTGGTAAGTCTCAATACATAGGTAATACTGAATCCACTAAACCAAAACAGACTCCTCCTAAGTCCGGTAAGCCTGTGATGAATGTTGGTGTTCATGTTAATGATCTTTCTCTCTTCAGTAAACACCTGTATCCTGGAACTGTCTCTACCAACGGTTCAGATCCGGAGGGACGTTTCAAACTGAAGATCTTGAGGGACACAGCGGCTCTTCAATCATTTTGAAATCAGCTGTGCCCAATATCGCCTACACCGGGGAAACCGTCTTCATCACTGACCTCACTGCTACCACTCCTTATCCACTCGCCAGAGTCCACCTGGATTGTCTCTTCGTGACCGGTGAAGTCCAAGTCGCCATCAGGGAAAAGCCTTTTCCCATGCCTGGAGTGCAACTTCTCCTGGGCAACGACTTGGCAGAAGACCTGCAACCGATCAACCTGATCGTCATGGACAAACCCCAGGTGTGTACCTCTGTAATGGATAATCCCATCTTTGAGTATGTTCCAGCAAAGGTTCAAGAGAGTGATGAAGTTTCTCCTCCGGTTTTGGTGACCACCCATCTACAAGCTGCACGGCCACAGCCAGCTGACTCTACTGCTACCGCTGTCCCTCAAGACCCTCAGAAACTACCCCCGAATCTGACCACGTTGGAGTTCTGTAAGTTACAAAGGGAAGATCTTACCTTGACACCATTATTCTTCCAGGCTGAGACTCAACCAGACAGTATTCCTGGGTTCTTTCTAAAGAACGAGTTGCTCTACCGCAGATACAGACCCAGTAAACTGAAGGAGGAGGACGATTGGGCCAACGTCGAACAACTACTGATTCCTGCCAGCCTGCGGCCCACTATTCTACACCTGGCCCACGGAGCACTTTCGCACTACGGTTTTAACAAAACCTACCACGGAATCCGTCAAGACTACTACTGGCCAGGTATGGTAAATAGCGTCAAACAGTGTCATACATGTCAGATAGCAGGTAAACCGAACATCTCTATCCCCAGAGCACCACTGACACCCATCCAGATGCCTGCGGAACCTTTCCACAGACTTATTATAGAATGTGTTGGTCCTTTATCTCGGACCAGTTCTGGCAACATCTATATACTAACCATCCTGTGTCCTACCACCAGATTCCCCATAGCAGTTCCAGTAAAGAACATTACGGCTGCTACTGTGGTGAAACACTTGTTGAAGATCTTCACCCAGTATGGATTTCCAAGGGAGGTTCAGAGTGACTGTGGCACCAACTTCACCAGTGATCTCTTCAAGAGGACACTGGAAGAGTTCAACATCACACAGGTATTGTCCAGCCCCTATCATCCCGCTTCACAGGGTTCTCTTGAGCGTAGTCATCAGACTATTAAAGCACTCCTAAAGACGTTTTGCAATGAGACCGCTAAGGATTGGGATAAACAACTTGATCTCATTATGTGTATTTTTAGAAGTCTTTCCAATGAGTCTCTAGGAGTATCTCCTTATGAGATGCTCTATGGAAGTAAGTGCCGTACTCCTCTCAAAGCTTAAAAAGACTCTCTACGTGATGCCACCTTCAGTGAGCATCAGAATGTGCCCCAGTTTCTTCAAAACCTACAACACATTCTAGAGAGGGTGCATAACTTTGCTAAGGATAATCTATTGAAAGCACAGGAGAGGATGAAGACTCATTACGACCAGAACAGCAAAGTAATGAAATTTAAACCGGGAGACTTCGTGTTGGCCTATTTCCCTATCCCAGGTTCTCCCTTGCAATACAGGTTTTCAGGATCCTACCGCATCAAGGAGTACAGAAACAACCACAACTACGTTCTAGAGACTCCACATAGGCGGCGGAAGACCCAGTTGTGCCACGTCAACCTCCTGATGCTATATAACGGTACTCCTCCCACTGTGTTAGTAACGTATTCTACCTTTAAAGGTCCATACATCCACAGTGAGACCTTCCCTGCTTCTCCTCCCGAAAGCACTGATACTGAGTCAGCGCTTTCCAATTCGGAAATCCTAACTGATCTTCATCCCAATTTACAGGACCATAATAGTGCTCCTTTGCCATATTCTAATCCTATTCTCACCTCGCCAGATATCACGAAGCCTTTCATCCTCCATGTCGACGCTAGTGGTACCGGCATCGGGGGTGACCTAATGCAACAACGAGGCGAGGAGAATCTACCTGTTAGCGACCACAGCTACAAGGAACTACAGCACAATCGACCGGGAGCTACTCATCGTCCTGAACTTGCAGCACTTCAAACAATACCTGAAAAGTGCTCGGTCTACCACCATCTACACGGACCACAACACCCTACACTTCCTGCAGCAAGCCCAATTCAATAATCAACGACTTCTACGATGGGCTTTATATCTGCAGAAATTCAACCTGGAGATCTCTACATCAAGGGGTCTGACAACATCATAGCCGACGCCCTCTCCAGAGTCTATGAACTAGAGGCAGCTCCACCTATCACTCTACCACATGAAAACGTAACTTCTTCCGGAACCGCAGGCTTCAGGGGAGAGTTGTAACGATAATCTTTCAAAAGTTATTGAGCCTGCTCTTCCCTATATCAGTCATGTCATTCTACAAGTACAAGATGCTACATTAAAGATACGTCCACCAGTAGCACAAAACGTTTTGACCAGGAAGCAAAGCATACCTTGCACCACCCGTCACGCCGGCTCACCGCCCGTCGTCAACGAGCTAACTACCCATTCTCCGACTGCCTGCTCCTGATTGGCTGGTGTATCGCCGACAGCACACCTGCACCTGCACTCACGCCCTCTACCTGAGACGACGTCTGGGCCAGCTCAAGCCGTCCTCCTCAGAATATTCCTGTGCTCTTAGAAGTTGACATCTCTCTCTGGTATACTAAGCCCTGGCTGTCGTATACTAAGGGAGGTGGCAGCTATAGCCAATATTCTCAGCACCTGATATTTATTGTCTTGCACATTATTTTATTGTAGAGTGAATTTTCATATCTAGTAATTATTCATGTTGTTTAGTTTGTTGACTTGTTTTGAATTTTACGTAAGCCAAGGGATTGTCTTTGTTCATATTTTGTTTTGTAAAGTAATTAAAATTTCATTGTTTATATTTTGTGTTTTGTGTGTCTTCCCATTACCTTACCACAGACAAACAGGCAAGCAGTCTCCCTTTTTTATGTAAGTGTGACCAGGCATTGACACCTGCCATTGGAGGACTGCCGAACATCAACACTCCAACACTTTACCATCACAGTGTACTTGTGGGGGTACGGTGGGGGGGGGTGTATGGAATACGTAATCCTTATCATATCTTTAATGTGTTCTCACCTATTTGTGCTTGCAGGGGTCTAGCTTCGGCTCTTCGGTCCCGTCTCTCAACTGTTAATCAACTGGTTGATAGATTCCTGGGCCTATTGGGCTCTATCATATCTACATTTGAAACTGTGTATGGAGTCAGCCTCCACAACATCACTGCCTAATGCATTCCATCTGTTAACTAATCTGACACTGAAAAAGTTTTTTTCTAACGTCTCTGTGGCTCATCTGTGTACTAACTTTCCACCTGTGTCCCCCTTGTTCGTGTTCCACCTGTACTAAAGCGTTTGTCTTTGTCCACCTCGTCAATTTCCCTGAGAATTTTGGAGGTGGTTATCATGTCTCCCCTTACTATTCTGTCTTCCATGGACGTGAGTTTCAGCTAATTTAGCCTTTTCTAAAACTCATTACTCTCAGTTCCGGAACGAGTCTGGTGACATACCGCATAATCTTCTCTTTGTATTGTGTTTAACTAAGTATAGACTCCAAGCTGGAGCTGCATATTCCAGGATTGGTCTGACATAAGTGGTATACAGGGTCCTGAATGATTCCTTACATAAGATTCTAAAGGCAGTTCTTCTCTTGGTCAATCTAGCATATGTCGCTGATGATATCCTTTTGATGTGGGCCTCTGGGGACAAGTTCGGTGTGATATCAACCCCCAGATGTTTTTATCTAATTGACTCTTGCAGGATTTCACCTCCCAGATGGTTCCTTGTGTTCAGCATTCTGCTCCCTTCGCATAATTTCATTACTTTGCACTTTCCTGAGTTGAACTTTATTAGCCATTTTCTAGACCATTCCTCCACCCTGTCCAGGTCGTCCTGTAGTCTCTGTCTATCATCATCTATCTTGATTATTCTCATAATTTTTTCATCATCAGTAAACAGTGTGTGTACTCACCTAGTTGTGCTTGCAGGGACACAGCGGCTCTTCACGCTCAGCGGGACTTCAGAGCTCTGGCTATTTGGTCCCGCCTCTCAACCATCAATCAACAGGTGTACAGTTTCCCGAGCCTATTGGGCTTGTGGGGAAACTCCAGGCAGCTAGTCTCTTTTTTTAAATTGACTTTAATAATGTAACACGGGTTTGGTTCCTCTCTCTCTACTTATCTTATCTTCTTTACCCTCTACCCGTATTCTTACTTTTTATTCTCTACCAAGGGACTCCAAAACTTTTACCAAAGCCAACTCCACGTCACGTGGTCCTAAGACGATTGACCGACTTAGGATTCTACACCCAGTATGACGTGACCTAGGCTCTGAGCAAAACCCTAGAGTCGCCTCTACGCTGCCACCACCAGACCAGCTACACAGAGCAATGATCGAGGTCTGGATCGATCACGCTAATTAATCAACCTTGGGGCTTGATCCCCACTAGTAGTTTATAACCTCAGAAACTTGAGTGTGGAATTAATTACACGGGAATGATTCGATGTTAGAATCGGCGCCCAATCCAACTCTGCCTCATGTGGACCACGTGACCAGGAGAAGCATACACATAACCAAATGGAAACAATAAAATGCAAATTATTAACTTAATTTATTAAAAGAAAACTAAAACAAAATCTAAATATGTTCACTCCCTGTCACTTTAACACTCCCTACTTGACCTGAGTGGCAAATGAGAAGACTATCCCTATAATTAACAATAGCAACTATACCTTGGGCGACCACAGCTCTAGATGTTGGGCTGGTCTTGGGGAGAGGTAAGATGGTTGGCCTCTTATCCCAGCTGCTCCCGTTTCCACACTGATTTCTTCCTTGTCTCGTCTACCCCAGACAGAGCATTGTAACCTTCCGCCTAGTCAAAGTTTCACCAAGTTACTAGCAAGGTTTAAGTTATAACAATTAACCTCTGTTGTACTTAATTGATCCAGACTGCTTGAATTGTTTACTGAAATTAAATTACAAACATCTAACGGCAGAGCTGTTCCCGATCCCCCAAAAATGGTTAATTGAACTTTGAGAAATAGTAGACCTGTCAACCCTGCTGACCTATGACCGCCGGTCACTCCGCTTTACAAGTTAGATCTCATTCGTGACGTCACTGATGGTGACTTAAACTCAATAATTAGAATACTCTTGATATTGTATCCAGTACTATTATACAATACAATTTTAATGCAAAATGAATAAAGGCTAATTTTCTCTAAATTACTGAATACTATAGGATGGTTCATTATACGCAGCTATGAACAAAGCGTCGGTTATTTCCACCGCGAATTCCCCTGGGGGTCAGGTCACCATGCGGGCTCAGCTTCCCATTCTCTTTTGTCGATAAACCACTCTGGATAATTCTTACAACAGCCTAGTTTGTTACAACCCCCCCGCACAAGTAAATAAGTAAGTAATTATCAAAAGAAGGCACCAAACCGGGAAGGCTATGTAGCACCATCAAATACGCAAAATAATCAGAGGGCGCTAAATATCACCAAGGATGCCAATACGAGAACAAAAACGCATAAGGCGAACGATATCAAAAGTATCCAAGTCACCAAGAATTCTATCGAGGGACAGGTGAACGCGAGGGGCGGTCGGAAAGCAAGACACACGCTCGTCCTGGAAGTCAGGACATTCAAGAAGGACATGCACGACCGTAAGAGGGACAATGCAACTAGGACAATAAGGAGCAGGGCGGCGCTCCATCAAGTGACCATGGGTTAAGCGAGTATGGCCAATACGCAACCTCGCCAGAGCTGTTTCCCACCGCCGGTTACAGTGGAAGGAGGACGGCCACGAGGAAACACAACATTTAAGAGTACGTAGCTTGTTACCAGTAACAGACAACCAAGAAGCCTGACAACGGGTAAGGACTGAGGAATGGATAACCGGGTAAAAGTCGGAATACGGAATGCCTTTGCGAGAGATGGGACAAGAGCGGACAGCTTCCTTGGCAGCAGCATCCGCACGCTCATTTAAAGACACACCAATATGGCTGGGAACCCAACAAAACTCAACCGACTTAAATTTACTGTGAACGAGAAACAGCCAATGCTGGATCTCGACAACTACTGGATGAACCGGATTAAAGGACCCGAGAGCCATGAGGGCACTACGAGAGTCAACAACATCCACAAAGGAAGACTGACAACGAGAAAGTAGGAGACGAAGAGCATAGAGAATAGCATAAAGTTCCGCTGTAAAGATGCTAGTCTCCGGAGGCAAGCGACACATATAAGTGCGATCAGGAAAAACAACAGAGTAGCCAACACCGTCCGCTGACTTAGACCCATCGGTGAAGACAGAAACGGAGCGGGAGTGAGAAGAAAAGTGCTCGAGGAAAAGGCGTTTTAGAACCGTAGGAGGGGTAAAAGCTTTAGTGATACGGGTCAAAGATGTACAAAACCGCGGAAGAGGGACCCTCCACGGGGGCAAAGAAGGAACAACACGGGGAGAAACATCAGAAATACGAACGGAGAGAGAATCCTGTAGGCGAGATAACCGGACAGAAAGAGGGAGGTGGTGAAGAGGAACAGGAACCGCAGGAGGGGTAAAAGTCAAAGCACGACAGAGGCGAGAGGAAGGATGTTGCAAGGACCGCGCAAGATAGCGAAGACAGTAGCGATCACGGCGGTCCTGGAGAGACAGGAAGCCAGTGTCAACATACAAGCTAAGGATGGGAGTCGAACGAAAGGCACCAGAACTGAGGCGCAACCCAGTATGGTGCAAAGCATCAAGACGGCGAAGAGTAGAAGGAGAAGCAGACGAGTAAGCAGGGCAACCATAATCGAGCTTAGACAGGACGAGAGAGGAATGTAAAGCAAGGAGAGTGCGCCTATCTGCCCCCCAAGAAGTATGGGACAAGACCCGAAGGAGGGTAAGGGCCTTAGAGCACCCAACACGGAGGTAAGAGATATGGGGAGACCAAGACAAACGAGTGTCAAGGAATAACCCCAAAAGCTTCGCGGAATCTTTGTATTCAAGGGGATGACCATAAAGCGACAAAGAGGGACGAAGAACAACCCGTTTCCGCGTAAAAGTCATGGCACAAGTCTTAGAAGTAGAGAACTTGAAGCCATGACCTGTGGCCCAAGACGACACGGCATCAATTGCAAGTTGAAGCCGGCGTTGAAGGAGAGGCGAATCATCACCCTGACAACAAAGGGTAAGATCATCGACATAGAGAGCGGAGAAGACACCAGAAGGAAGAGAGGAAAGAAGACCATTGAGGGCAACCAGAAAAAGAGTAGTGCTCAGAACACTACCCTGGGGCACACCTTCGTATTGCTGAAAAGAGGGAGAGAGAGCGGTACCAAGGCGCACCCGAAAGGAACGACGAGAGAGGAAGCTGCGGAGAAAGAGAGGGAGATGACCACGAAGGCCAAAAGAATGAAGTTGCGATAGGATATGATAACGCCAAGTGGTGTCGTAAGCCTTTTCTAGGTCAAAAAGGACGGCAACAACGGAGGTCTTCGCAGCAAAAGCAGTACGAATATAGACCTCCAAGTTCACCAGGACATCTGTCGTGCTGCGGCACTTGCGGAAACCAAATTGAGATGGGGAGAGGAGGTGATGGTGTTCCAGGAACCACATCAGACGAACGTTAACCATACGTTCAAAGAGTTTGCAGACACAACTTGTGAGAGCAATAGGGCGAAAGTCCTTAGGGGAAGTACCCAGAGACCCCAGTTTGCGAACAGGGAGGACAACGGCATCGAGCCAGTCCTCAGGGACTGACGACGACTCCCAGATCCGATTATACAGACTCAGTAAATACTGAGACGTGCTCGGAGGGAGATGGCGAAGCATCTCATAATGAATACCATCGGAGCCCGCCGCCGTAGAACCGCAGAGGGCCAGGGCAGAACGAAGTTCAGAGAGAGAGAAGGGATCATTATAGGGAAGCTGAAGATGAGTGCAGAAATCTAAAGGACGAGACTCAAGGACAGGTTTACGAAGAAGGAAAGATTGGGGAAGATGAAGACCAGAGCTAACAGAAGAAAAATGGGAACCCAGTTCGGAAGCGACCTGCAACGGGTCCGCCACAAGAGTATCATGGAGGTGAAGGACCGGTGAAACATCGGGAACGAACTTACCCGCTATCTTGCGGATACGCTTCCAGATCTGGGCCAGAGGGGTCTCGGACGTAATTGTTGAGACATAAGATGCCCAACATTCACGTTTAGCCGTACGGATGGCCCTACGGGCCACCGCACTCGCTTTCCGAAAGAAAAGAAAAGAATCGGTCGTCTGCCTACGGCGGTGCCTCTTCCAGGCTGCACGCTTACAGCGGACAGCCCGAGCACAGTCCGCATTCCACCAGGGAACGCACTTCCGTGGACCCCGAGAGGAAGAGCGAGGAATAGAGCGGAGGGCAGCGTCGAAGACAGTGTCATGAAAAAGGAGGAGAGCGCGAGAGAGAGGCAGAAGGGAGAGGTCAGGGAGAGCAGCACTGAGGGTAAATAGGGTCCAGTCTGCCTTAGCAAACTGCCACCTAGGGAAAGAGAGGGAAGGGCGAAAAGAGAAAAAGGAAACAAGGATGGCGAAATGATCACTTCCATGGAGGTCATCAAGAACCTGCCACGTGAAATCTAAGTAAAGAGAAGAAGAGCAGAGAGAAAGATCAAGACAAGAAAGGGTGCGAGTCCGAGAGTCCAAATGAGTGGGCTCACCAGAATTCAGAAGAGACAGGGAAGAAGAGAGGAGAAACGGCTCAAGGAGGCGACCCCGGGTATTCGTCAGAACGTCACCCCAAAGAGAATGACGACAATTGAAGTCACCCAGCAGGAGCACAGGCTCCGGCAAGGAGTCCAGGAGGTGTTTCAAATCAGGAAGAGAGAGCGGGACACTCGGGGGGAGATAAATGGAACAAACTGTGTACCATTTCCCCACAAAGATACGAGCAGCAGAACAATGGAGAGGCGAAGGAAAAAGTAAAGGAACAAAGGGAACATCAGCCCGAATCAAAAGAGCAGAAGAATTAGAAGCCCCAGCAATGGCTGGGGGGGGGGGGAGAGAAAGGAATAGCCACGAAAACGACCAGGACGAGCACCAAGCATTGGCTCCTGGAGACAGACACAAAGGGGCGAAAACCACGAAATCAGAAGTTGGAGTTCGAGGAAATTGGCGTAATAACCTCGAACGTTCCATTGAAGAATGGACAACGACGAGAAGAGAAAGGACAAAAACAGAGAACAAGGAAGAAACAAAGGCGAAAGAGCAACAGAGCACGTTAAAGAATATCAGGGTCGGGATCAGGGTCAGCAAAGTCAGGGTTAGGGGGCATGGGTAAACTGAGCAAAGACGGAGGGAAGGAAACGGGAGAACAGAGCAGAGGTGGGCGGGCAGGGTCTGGAGGGGGAGGAGGAGGAGACAACGGAGAGGAGCCGTCAAGGACAGCAGCAGGAGGAGGGGGAGTAGAAAGAGGGGAGCGCACCCCAGCAAGAGCAGCAACCGATAGGGAAGCAGGGGCCAAAGAAACCTCCATAGCAGGAACAGGGGGCGCAAGCACCGAAACGGGAGGGGAAGGAGCAACAGAGCCAGAAGGAGGAGCTGAGGAAGAAAGCGAAGCCTTCTTACCCGCCGGGGAAGAGGAAGGAGAGGAGCCAGGCTTACGCTTCTGACTTAAAGAGACCGGTGTCCCAGCAACTACGTACCGGGCAACGGATTCCAGTGTCTCAACAGGAGAAGCCGAACGAGAGCACACACGACGGCCGTTAGGAGAGCGATGGACATCCGCCCGCACCGACAGGCGGTGGGGAGAGCCAATAGATGGAGGAAGAGGATGGGAAGGAGGATCGGAGGGGGACGAGGAAGAAGACACAGAAGACACGACAGACCGGGTAGAAGGAAGGGGAACCCCAGACAGAGGACCAGGAGGAGGATCCTTCGGGAGAGAACCCAAAGGAACAGAGGAGGGGGCAGTGGGCGCATCAGGGTCCAAGGCCCGGAAACGGTTGTGAGTCAGAGGAAGGCGGGAAGGACGAGGAGAGGAAGAGCGCAACACGCGAGCATAAGAGATATTAGCATAAGGCGGGAGCCGGCGAACCTGGCGCCTCGCCTCAGGAAAAGATAAACGCTCCCGGTGCTTCAGGATGAGGACGGCTGCCTCAAGCTTGTAATGGACACACGCACGGGAGAAGGTAGGATGGGCCTCACCGCAGTTGAGGCAACGAGCCTGGGGAGAAGTGCACTCCGACTTAGAGTGACCTTCGCCACCACACAAAGGACAGAGAGAGACAGTCCCGGAGCAGCGGAGGGCACCATGCCCAAACCTCCAGCACTTGTTGCAGAGCCGAGGAGAAGGAATGTACTCCTGGACAGAGCACCTGGCACCAGCAAGAATGACAGAGGGTGGAAGGGTCCTACCATCAAAGGTAATCTTCACAACCCGGAGGGGTTGACGGCGACTACCACGAGGGGGACGAGTAAACGAGTCCACCTGGAGAATAGAATGGCCCTGGGCAGCGAGGATATGGCGAATATCGTCGTGGCAGTCGCGCAGGTCCCGAACACCGGTCGCAACATGGGGCGGGAGCAAAATAGTGCCAACACTGGCATTCAATTGAGCGTTCTTCGAGACCCGAACGGGGGTCTCGCCAAGGCAGGATAAGGCAGCCAAGCGGGAAGCAGCATCCTGAGAAGGAGCAGCAACGACACGTGTGCCGAGACGAGTGGGGTTGAAAGTAATGGAGGCATCCACGGAATCAATGAGATGTCGATGAAGGGAGAAATCGTCAGGAGGCGCAGAATCAAGAGGGAGGAGATCAAAATATTTGGCCCACGAAGCGGGACCAAACAAGGCTTGATAGGTAGCAGAACTGGAAGGAACCGAGCGAGGGCGGCCGTGACGAGGACGGCGGTGAGAACCCCCAGAGAGAGAGGGGTTAAAAGGCGCAGTAGTTACAACTAGAGAAGGAGCCGCGCCAGGGGACGAGGTAGTCACCACTGGGGGCTTGGGGCTCGACCCAACCACAGAGGAGGGAGGGGAGCCAGGGGAAGGAGTCAGTGAGGCCAAAGGAGGAGCAAGGTCGGGGCCCAATGCAGCGGAGGCTACAGAGCCCGGTCTTCCAATACGGACCGACTCGGGGGCTTGGTCGCCCACCCCACGAGCCTGAAAAGGTAAGCCAGAAGCAGCCTAAACAGGGGTTATCATCTTGACGAAATTAAGAATTCACTCACGAATGTGCCCCCACACCCACCATGGAGCCACAATTAGAGGCAGGACACCCAACAAGAAGCTATCGCCGATCTTGTCGGGGCCTCCTAGGGGTGCGTCGTGAGTATACGCCCCACAAACGCCACCTTAAGAAACCGACAGTCCGTCGAGATCGGGTTCAGTGACGAAGTGGGGATTGACAATAAAAGGTTCCCCTCGCTCTCGACGTCGGGTACTGCAGTTCTACGGGTGCATGAGTATGCCTCCTCAAGCACCCGGGCGTCAAAATAGAAGAAGTCCATGGAAGAACCAGAACGAGCAAAAGGTCGGCAGGAAACGGCAAGCAGATAGGAGAAGAGGGGGGAGAAAAACGAAACAGAAGGAAAAGGAAAAAGTGCCCAGCAGAATTGGAGAGGACGGCAGCAGGAGTACAAGGCTAGAAAAGGACAGAGGACTGTCCTAAGGAGCATCACACTCCAGCAGCCGCCCACGAAGCCCCCACACGGCGACAACGAGCTGAGCGGGGAGGGGGCTCCCCCGCACAAGCACTTAGTAAACCTTGTTAATTTGTTAAAATTCACGAGGTTTAGTATCCAAACCCACAATTCAACTCATGCCACAAACAAAAGCTAACCTAACTAATAAAATTTGACAAATAATAGTCCAACATCATAATAAACATGTTCATATTTCATAAATTTCTCAGCTGTCAACTGACAGCAATCCTCTAACATCAAGAAACATACATCCTATCCTTACCGACAGCTAAATAACATGGCCCTACTCTACCATCAAAGACTAGCTATTAAACTCTCTTGGCTCTTCACTAGCCAAGTTCGTGTGTCCTCAAGAGCCGGCCACACCGTGCTCAAACATAAACATTAAAGTTATAACTTCAGGCTGAACTTTCAGTCATCCGGGAGCGTACTACGGAACTATCAAGCTCACATCCGTGTACTAACCACTCCCCAATCAATGTCAACCTTGACATGTTAAGGAACACACCTAACGTTTATTACATGTATCTAAAAATATAAAAAAAAAATTCCTATACTATATCACAGGTTTCAGCTGACTGTACAGCCAAGTGTTCTCACTCACTAGAAGTGTCAATGTTTATATTGGTCCGCCTCTCCTGTGTTCAAACATTCTGCAAAAAATAGCACAACATAATTTTCCATAACCGTTTGTTCTGGGCTGAGACAATTACACAGGGGCTTCGATTTTGATTACTGACCAATTTATAGAGTAAAATTCATATATTATACCAGAATTATTATTTTAAATCTGTTTTTCAACATTTATAAAGTATTGATTCTAAATCTGTTTTTCAACATTTAAACAAAAGTGTCCAGATGTTCTTTACACAGATGTTCAGAGCCAACTTTGTTGTTTGTATCAATTGTTCATATTGAGTAATCGAGAAAAAAAATAGATGCTGCTGGATGCTGAATGTAGTCGCTGACGATGACGGTGTCGATCTTGCTTCTCCCCATATGTAGACATCAATACCTGGTCCTCTTGTACTCCCATCCAGTACTCCTGAATGACGACAGAGTGTAGTAGAGCTGAGTGCCAAGTGACAGCTGTAGAATACTGTTACTTCGGCCATTAATCTTGCTCTCGACAGTCCACACGCCTTCATATCAATCACAGTTCACTCGGCAGTCTTGATGTTAAACTTGACGGCGCAGATGACCACAGTAGAGCAGGACTGGATGTACCAACAGTGTCTCGTAACAGGAGTGGTGTCAGAAGGTCGTAGAGGCGGGTTGCTTGTTTGCAGAACAGGTGAATCTCGTCTTCCATCATTGCTCACGTCATCTCAGGCGTTTCTTGATGTCACCAGGTTACTAGGCCGTAAACACCAACTGTGTATACCCTCGTACCGCCGACTTTAGGCCAAAGGAGACAATTTTGCGACCTTCTATTGGCGAGTCCCGATACTCTGTAGGGAAACCGTGCCTTCCACCTGTGACCGCCTTACTTCCGCTTTCTCGTTACTTCAGATGACGTAATCATTAATCTTCCGGCGAAATTCTTGAGTACTGCTACGTGCTTTCCATTTCTTGACCTCTCCTCCAACACTGCTGGAATGGCTGCAGTCTTGATGACGCAGCAGGTGGGTAGTGGTGATCTCGAGACAGCTACCCCGGCGTTGTATGGCACCTCCGGTGACTGCTATAATGTGGACAGCTCGCTGGCCCTGACAACCTCGTTAGTGACGTGAGGCGTCGGCCGGGTGACTCTTGGACAGTCACTCATCCCCAAAGTAACTGATGTATGGGTTACTGGGTCTGGTGGGGGGAGGGCTTTGTGTAACGTGCCTCCCCCCTCGGTCTTTACAGACAAGGGTTCACGTGTGGCTGGAACAACTGGGTCGGTGTACCAATCAGACCTGGGAACAGACAGACACAACACAGCGGAAGCATAGATATACTCTGGGTTTGGTGGAGGTGGAACCCCAGAGCACGGTAAAAGTTGCTACCTGAGTCAAGTATAGACATAGTACATCTCATTGCCTTTACAGGAAAATCTAATGAATACTAAATTATACTAACCAAGGAAGTTACTTTACTGTATAGCGCGAGATCTCGTCACCATAGGGTGGCGAAACTGCACCTGACTACTGATGAGCGATGACAGAGGGTCATCCTCATCTTCTGACTCGTCGGTGAAGCCATGAGTCAGCACTGCTGAGTCAGGAACTAGACCCGCTGAAGGCAGTTCTAATTCCTCTCTAGCATGATATTGTTTCAATTTATTTACGTGAATTGTCCTTTCCACCTGGTCCTCGAACACTCCTTTTATAACAAGATTAACCGGCCCCGCCCTTTTAATTACTCTATAGGGTCCTCGCCACCTCGGAGCTAGTTTCCTGCTCTGATTGGCGGGCGCAGCCTCATTCACTCTTAATACGAGGCTTCCTTCCTTCAACTCAAGAGGGCGCACTTTCTTGTCATAAAAATGAGCATACCGAGTCCGTGCCTTCTTGGACGCTTCAGCTGCAATATTCCATGCATTTCTCATTTTACCAAGGACCTCTGAAGGATAGTCCTCCCCGTATGCAACATTATGTCTGTTAAGCAGACCTGAGGGGAAATTGCATGAATTACCAGTAAACAAATGAAGTGGTTGGATGTTAATTGATTGGTGGATGGCAGTATTCAAGGCGAACTGAACATAGGGTAGGTGTTCATCCCAGGTGTTTGCATCATGTTCAGCAAGGATTGCAAGCATATCCTTGACTGAACGATTAGTCCGTTCCGTCATTCCGTTTGCTTGTGGGTGGTAGGCCGTTGTAAAAGCCGAAGTTGTCTCTAAAATCTTACAAACTTCTCTAAATATATTCCCATTGAATTCTTGACCCCGGTCAGAGACTAAAACTTTAGGAGGTCCGAATACAGTAACGAACCTACGCAAGAACGCATCTGCAACCGTACGAGAATCCTTCTGAGGTAATGCAACTAGTGTAGTGTATCTAGACAGATGGTCAACTAGCACCAACACGTAGCTGTTACCCGCATGACTGTGGTGTAAATCAATCAGATCGGCCCCCACACGATCTAACGGTTCACGAATTTCAGGAAATTCCTGAAGTGGGGCTTGTACCTTAAGGGTGCCTTTCCTCCTCTGGCAACGAGGGCATGACTTCACGAAATTGATTACCTCAGAAAGTAATCCTGGAAAATAAAATAGAGACTTTGCTTTTAAGTGCGTTTTAAAGATCCCCGGATGCCCTGCAATTTTTGAAGCATGCGCAAGCTTTAACGCTGATGACCGCAACGCGTCCGGAATAACTAGCTGAAATACTGCCCTATCATTCTGGCTATTCACATAATACAGGACGCCCTGTTTCATTTCAAAATCATGTATAGGTAAATTCTTTTTCTTTTTCGGGTATTTTCCTCCCTCTAAATACTCAATAATTTCTTTCCATCTAGGCTCGCTCATCTGGTATTCTCTCATTTTATCTGATGGAATGGTTTCAATATTTTCATTAATCTGCATTGCCGCTATATTTCTACTTAGCGTATCTGGCACAACATGGGCTGGACCAGGCTTGTACAAAATCTGGAACGAGTGGGCCGAAAGTTCGTGAGACCAGCGTGACATTCGTGGGCATTTTGTTCGCTTCTTAAATATGTGTGTTAACGCTCGATGGTCTGTGTAGATTACAAAGTGCCGCTGAAATAGGTAAGGCTCGAAATACCTAACTGATTCTACTACTGCCAGTGCCTCCCGATCCGTAGCTGAATAACGAACTTCAGGTCCTTTGACCTTCCTACTTAAATAGGCTACTGGATGGGGTAAATTATCCGCATCTCGCTGAATTAAGCACCCGCCAATAGCTATACCGCTGGCGTCAGTGTGCACTTCCCACTCTTTCTCAAAATCAGGAATAGCCAATACCGGTGTCGTGATTAGTTGGTCTTTCAGTTTGCGATAGGCCTCGTCATGTTCAGATTTCCACACAAACTTCGCATTTTTCTTTGTCAGATCAGTCAGGGGTGCTGAAATGCCAGCGAAACCTTCAATATGACGACGAAAATATCCGGCCGCCCCCAAAAACCTACGCACGTCCTTTGCTGTCCTTGGAGTAGGCATGTCAGCAATGGCGCGGCAAGAATCTGGGTCAGGTCGGATACCGTCTGGGCACACCTGGAACCCCAGAAATTTGAATTTCTGAGCCGCCAGGGTGCACTTCTGAACATTCAGCCTGAAACCTGCCTGATCTAACAACTTCAAAGTCTCAGTCAAGTCCTGCAGGTGTTCCTCAAACGTCCTGGAATATATCACAACATCATCCAGGTACGCTAAAGAATGCCTACCCAGTACCGGACTAAGGATAAAGTTGATGGCCCTCTGAAACGACGAAGGCGCTGTCTTCAAACCAAACGGCATCCTACGGAATTGATAAGTGTGCCTACCATCCGAGAATGCTGTTTTTTCCCTATCTTGTTCTGCCACCGGAATCGCCCAATACGCCGATTTTGCGTCAAGAGTTGAGAAATACTTAGCAGCACCAAATTGATCTATTATCTCCTGTATTCGGGGCAACGGATACACATCACCCTTAGTTAATTCGTTCACCTTCCGGTAGTCAACACAGAAACGATAACTACCGTTCGGTTTCCGAACTAGCACAACAGGAGAGAGCCACGGTGACGTACTAGGCTCTATCACGCCCTGTCTCAACATTTTCTGGCACTCCTCCCTGATAATGTTCTTTGCCTGTTCCGGCAACCTCCACTGTCTTGTGTACACAGGCAAATGGTCACCAGTTGGAATGGTGTGCTCGATCTTATCAAGGAGACCAATCTGGTCATCCTCTGTCGCAAACAATTTCGGGAATTTTCGTAAAACTCCTCTCAGTGCCTTCCTATCCGCCTGTGCAACATGTTGCAAATCAAGTGCTGAAATTAATTTTTCCACTTCCTCTACATTCTGTGCAACATTTCTCGTCTGGTATTGTACTTTGGATGGTGTTTTAGTGTTCAACATATTCAGTGCACTACATTGTGCAGTGACGGCTGGCGTCTCAGCTGACTCATGGTGAAAGATTTCTGTGTCCTCCACCATGGTTCCCTGAGATACCCTATCACCTGCCCTGAAGCGAAAAGTCTTATGTGAAAGATTGACAACTGGAATGAGTGCACCTTTATCGAGCACTACAACTAAGTGATGAGGAATTAATAAACTATCACATCTCCCAGCCACCTGAAGGGTGGTACCTGGTTGTATGTGACGTCCCACGGCTACTTTAATAAATTTAACAGAATGTGGTGGGCAACTCTGTTTGGTCAATGCATGCAATGCGCATGACCCCTTAACTGTGTCTGGAAGAGACTTAAAAATCAATTTTGGATAGTGCGCATTATATTTCAGCTTCCTCTTAATTGAAGCTACAACTGGGGGATGGTCGATCATCTCCACTGGGTAGGAAGTCTGTCCCAACTGCAACCTGCAGTTCCTAGCCCCTTTTTGAGCAGACAAGGAATAATCAAATCGCGACAGAAAATCAGTTCCCATTAAGATGTGACCAGGAAAATCAAGGTTCTCTACGATCGTACATGTGTGAGGCTGCAATTCCCCATCAATCTCAAAATTAACTGTACCTTGACCTACGATCTCAATCTTTTCCCCATTGACCGCTGTTAATGTCTTTGCGCAACGTTGAAGACGTGCATACTTAAAATTGCTGAAGGCTGACTTTTTAATTACCGTCGCCTGGCTTCCTGTATCAACAAAAGCTGTCAATCTCACACCTTCCACTTTCATCTCAAAAGTAGGCCTACCATCACTAGGAGCCTGCTTTCATGCTTTCGTAGGAGTGACTTCGCAATCCCTCTGTATATGCCCGCGCTTCCAGCAGGAGTAACACCTCCGCGGATCTCTGTTGGTACCCCGCGCAGGGTGGCTCGAACTTGCAGCCGAGGGCTGCTTCCCGCCTGATGAACCCGCGCCACAGTTCCTCGGCTTGGCTCCCTCGCCTTTACTTACCGCCTCTACGTATGGCGACAACTGAGTGCCCGGCGTGTCCGTGCGCATCTGCCTGTCTAAGGCTGTGGCGGCCTGGGGTTGGGGTTGAGGTATGGTGTGGGTGGCCTGGGGTTGGGGTGTGGATGGAGGTTGGGGTTGAGGTATGGTGTGGGTGGCCTCGGGTTGGGGTGTGGATTGAGGTTGGGGTTGAGGTATGGTGTGGGTGACCTCAGGCTGGGGTGTGGATTGAGGTTGGGGTGGGTATGGGGTGGCCTGGGGCTGGAATGGGTATGGGTATGGGGTGGCCTGCGGTTGGAATGGGTATGGGTATGGGGTGGCCTGGGGTTGGAATGGGTATGGAGTGGCCTGGGGTTGGGGGAAGGGTTGGTATGGGAACTGAGGATGGGGTTGGTATGGGAATTGAGGATGGGGTTGGTATGGGAATTGAGGATGGGGTTGGGGTTGTTGTAGTGACGGATGAGGTGTACCTAGGTGTTGTGGTATTGGTGTTATGTTGGGTAGTTCCTGCTGTTGGTGTGGTCGTTCATTTTCCCGTTGAACGGGTTGCTGTTCTCTACCGAGCGAAGTGGGACGTCCTGCCATACTAACTGAGGCCCCCTGTCTGCCCTGCTGGCATGGCGTCGATGTTATTTGTGGGGGAACCCAAGACGGCTCTCCCCACTCATGGGACGACTCCTCGCAAGACTCCCCACTCATGTCAATAATAGTATCTCTCCAGGGATGGAAAGATACCCTCGACTGCCCAGTCCCATGCAGAACCCGTGAACTCGTCGCTTCAGTCCCACTGACCCCACCTGTGGTGCCAGTTGAGCCACCTGAGCGATCCCCAGTGGTGTCGGAAGAGGCGCTGTCCTCTACACTTCCACTGGTCCCTACTGACTGGTCACTATCTGGGTTAAACATTTTCTGTGATTCCTGGTGTGCCACGTTTCTAAACTGCCCTTTAGTGCACTCTCGACCCGGACTCACTACAACCGTGATCTTACACAAATAATAAAAAAAAAATAGCAACTCTTTTCCAAGAAACAACTACTAAATCCCCAAAATAGGAAATACACCGATTTATCGAGAGAATCGCTGAAGTGAATCCAATGAATGAGTGTCTGCCCCGCACTCGTGTCTGACCGTGAAATATCCCGCAGTTCTATTGCTGAAACCTAAGTCCTTTACGTTAAAAAAATTAAAGAATCTAATTTATATAAAACAGTTTAACTGATAACGCAACTAACGCACAGCACTCGTGATGGATTAATAAAGAATATTTCCTGTACTTGAATACTAAACGCGCTTGAAGTGAGCAGCGTGGCCACTGATGACTGGTGGAGCGGGACCAGCTGCGCTGAAAAAAAACTAAGTCCCGCGCTTTTTCGCTTAAACGCTGAAAAATCAAAATTTTGGTTCTGAAGGAAAATAACTAGTTTTACGTTAATAAACCGCTCTAGCGATTAATATTGACACCCAGGACCTATAAATGCTTACTAAAAATTGAATTTTACTCAAAAACTGCGTTTTTACTCAATTGCTGGACTCTGCCAATTTTTCTGTCTCCGAGGGAAAAAAATTTCTATCACCCCAAATATCACAAAACTCCTTTAATTCACAAAAATTTGGGTTTCTCGTTCCCAGATATAAATACGTTGTTATTTACTACTGACGTTGTATGCAGAACAATACTGACACTTCGGGCGGTTTCAACACTCACTAATTCGATTTTTCGTCAAAATCCGAGATTTTCACCTCCCATGGACTCTGACAAAATTACAACACGATTTTCTCGAAAAAATACTTTAATTCGGCAAAAATGTACTTATCACTGTTTAATGCTTACGAACAGAATTACGTCCCTTGCGCGCACTAGAGAGTAATACTGACCCTAGGATATACACGAAACATGAAAATCAGAATTTCCGCCAAAAAGTCAGATTCTAGCCCAAGCTGGACTTAGAAAATTTTCCACCTATGTTTCTACTGAAAACAGAATTCTAAGTCTACAACCACAATTCTACCGTCTTACTGGTAAAAACTAGAAAATATCATCCGCATCGACTGGGGAATCCTAATGATACCCAGATCATACACGTGACCCACGAATACAAATTAATTACAGTTAACGACTTTCCGACATTGACTTAGCCGAAAACTTATCCCAAAATACTTAGAAATATTCCACGGACTCTATTAAGCATTTACACGCAACTTACTATCCCTTAAACTCCTTCACTTACTATAGTGACCGACCAATAGCCCTAAGTCCAGAGGATTAACTACACTCTAGCAACAACGCCTCTGACTTAGACTAATACAACAGGGAATAACAAAACTTAACGTACGCACTTAGCCTAATATGCAAGAAAACGCTAAACACTTGGGAAAAATTTTAACCGGGGATTGAATTTAGGGGAAAAATTAATCTAGAACAACGTAAATAAACGGAAATTACTTTATAAATTTAAGTATACTTAATTAAAAAATGCACTCGACTTAATCATATAATTGTTCCTACCGGCTCGCCGTACCACACCTAGCCTAGAGGCCACACCATCTAGGTTCCAACAGAGCGACACGCAGCTTTCAGCAACAATTATGACTAGGGACGACTCAACCTCCACTAAGTGTGCGATCACTTAGTTGTTGAATCGCTGCTAGGTAGGTTACTAGTCCGTCCCTCGGAGGCCGCAACGCCCTTCACGGATTACGTTTTTCCTAGCGTTTTGGGTCGTCTAATAACGCCCTCGGACTATCTACTGGCGTCCCACAGATATATCCGCCCCCGACAGCCCTCAAGGAACTGCTGTTGAGAGTATGGCGGCTCCCAACACCTCTGAATTAATTGCAATGGGTCGAGTATGGTACCCAGTCCAATCAACTCTGAGCGGTCTCCTTTTCAATAAATCTAGTTTAACAACCTAATCTTACTAACTAAACCTTAATCATATCAGCCCGCATGACCCAAGATTCGCCAATCCCCACTCAAACGCACTGTTGTGGGGCGCACTGCTAATCCTGGCCCACGGCTGTCTCCTTAGCATCCGCGCACGTGTTCGAACTGCTAGACGTGTGAGCCTTTCAACAATTTCAAACAAAATTGTTGAAACCACCGCTGTGCACCATTGTAACACGGGTTTAGTTCCTCTCTCTCTACTTATCTTATCTTCTTTACCCTCTACCCGTATTCTTACTTTTTATTCTCTACCAAGGGACTCCAAAACTTTTACCAAAGCCAACTCCACGTCACGTGGTCCTAAGACGATTGACCGACTTAGGATTCTACACCCAGTATGACGTGACCTAGGCTCTGAGCAAAACCCTAGAGTCGCCTCTACGCTGCCACCACCAGACCAGCTACACAGAGCAATGATCGAGGTCTGGATCGATCACGCTAATTAATCAACCTTGGGGCTTGATCCCCACTAGTAGTTTATAACCTCAGAAACTTGAGTGTGGAATTAATTACACGGGAATGATTCGATGTTAGAATCGGCGCCCAATCCCACTCTGCCTCGTGTGGACCACGTGACCAGGACAAGCATACACATAACCAAATGGAAACAATAAAATGCAAATTATTAACTTAATTTATTAAAAGAAAACTAAAACAAAATCTAAATATGTTCACTCCCTGTCACTTTAACACTCCCTACTTGACCTGAGTGGCAAATGAGAAGACTATCCCTATAATTAACAATAGCAACTATACCTTGGGCGACCACAGCTCTAGATGTTGGGCTGGTCTTGGGGAGAGGTAAGATGGTTGGCCTCTTATCCCAGCTGCTCCCGTTTCCACACTGATTTCTTCCTTGTCTCGTCTACCCCAGACAGAGCATTGTAACCTTCCGCCTAGTCAAAGTTTCACCAAGTTACTAGCAAGGTTTAAGTTATAACAATTAACCTCTGTTGTACTTAATTGATCCAGACTGCTTGAATTATTTTACTGAAATTAAATTACAAACATCTAACGGCAGAGCTGTTCCCGATCCCCCAAAAATGGTTAATTGAACTTTGAGAAATAGTAGACCTGTCAACCCTGCTGACCTATGACCGCCGGTCACTCCGCTTTACAAGTTAGATCTCATTCGTGACGTCACTGATGGTGACTTAAACTCAATAATTAGAATACTCTTGATATTGTATCCAGTACTATTATACAATACAATTTTAATGCAAAATGAATAAAGGCTAATTTTCTCTAAATTACTGAATACTATAGGATGGTTCATTATACGCAGCTATGAACAAAGCGTCGGTTATTTCCACCGCGAATTCCCCTGGGGGTCAGGTCACCATGCGGGCTCAGCTTCCCATTCTCTTTTGTCGATAAACCACTCTGGATAATTCTTACAACAGCCTAGTTTGTTACAATAAGATAAAGTTATGTCTTATTTATTTTTTTTAGTAAGTAAGAATTAATTGAGTGAACTGTATTTACTTGTAAACTGCCTGAAATTTTCTCACACACTAATGGGAGGGACAATTGGTAGCCTAAACCACTTTGCTATGGCTCCTTCTTAAACTACCGATTGTTTACCTTTTATTATTATAATATTATACCACATGTGGTGGTTCACTTATCATTATCATACCACATATGGTGGTCTAATCTACTAGTAATAATTACTAATTATGACTACTAATACTGATATAAATGGCTTAGCTGTGCCAGTAGTGGGGGCCTGCTAAGGCGTTTTGTTGTTGCATCCAGAGTGGGTGTGGCTCTGTGCCTCCTTGTGCCACGTAATGGCGGCTGGTGGGAGGGACAATCTTGGCAAACAAGTAGTTTATAATGTGTATGAACCAACTATCTGCATAGGTTCTTGCTGCTCCTCTCACAATTTACCTGTATGGGAATGCAAGGAATTAATCAAAGTTCCCTAAACATATCAATTACAGGTATGACTTGAAGTGTGAGGGCTGTAATGGAGTACAAGTACATTGTGTTTGTTTTTGTCCTGTATTATGACCGACTTATTTATAAATGAAAAAATGTGCGCACTAATTTCAAATACAATACTTGATAAGACGGATACGGTCGTTGTTGTGATGTTGATAGGCTGTGTTGCTGGTTGTTGACACGTAATTGGGGTGTCTAGTTGTTTCACCAGCTCTGGAACCAAATACAGCGTATGGCTGTTTCTTTGTTATTGTTCTGTAGCTGGGAGCGTCAGCCAGTGACTCGCTAACGCCCTGAGGCTGGTTCATTCCTCAAAGTAATTTTACATTAACAATGGAACCAAGGTACCTTACAGGGTTAATATTTATATTCAGTCTTGTTGATTACTTTTTTGTTAAATCTAGATACAAAACTATTCTATAAACAATATTTAATAATGTAAATATACGTTGACATCCATGACGTCACGGAGTCGATGACGTCACGGAGTCTCCCATTTTCCATCCTGAAGGGATTACAGACTAAGGGAGACTGTGTTATGTGTGTGTGTGTGTGTGTGTGTGTGTGCGTGTGTGTGTGTGTGTGTGTGTGTGTGTGTGTGTGTGTGTGTGTGTGTGTGTGTGTGTCGGATTCCCGCCTATTGGGCTCTATCATATCTACACTTGAAACTGTGTATGGAGTCAGCCTCCACCACATTACTTCCTAATGCATTCCATTTGTCAACCACTCTGACACTAAAAAAGTTCTTTCTAATATCTCTATGGCTTATTTGGGCACTCAGTTTCCACCTGTGTCCCCTAGTGCGTGTGCCCCTTGTGTTAAACAGCCTGTCTTTATCAACCCTGTCAATTCCCTTGAGGATCTTGAATGTGGTGATCTTGTCCCCCATAACTCTTCTGTCTTCCAACGAAGTGAGGTTTAATTCCCGTAGTCTCTCCTCGTAGGTCATACCTCTCAGCTCGGGTACTAGTCTGGTGGCAAACGTTTGAACCTTTTCCATTTTAGTCTTATGCTTGACTAGATATGGACTCCATGCTGGAGCCGCATACTCCAGGATTGGTCTGACATATGTGGTATATAATGTTCTGAATGATTCCTTACACAAGTTTCTAAAGGTCGTTCTTATGTTAGCCAACCTGGCATATGCCGCTAATGTTACGCTTTTGATATGGGCTTCAGGGGACAGGTCTGGTGTAATATCAACCCCCAGGTCTTTCTCAGTCTCTGACTCTTGAAGTATTTCATCTCCCAAATGATACCTTGTATCTGGTCTCCTGCTCCCTACAACTATCTTTATTACATTACATTTGCTTGGGTTAAACTCTAACAACCATCTGTTTGACTATTCCTGCTGCTTGTTCAGGTCTTCTTGAAGCCTCAAGCTGTCCTCCTCTGTCTTAATCCTTCTCATAATTTTGGCGTCGTCAGCAAACATTGAGAGGAATGAGTCTATACCCTCTGGAAGATCAATTACTTATATCAGAAACAGGATAGGTCCGAGTATAGAGTCCTGTGGGACTCCACTGGTGTCTTCACGCCAATCTGAGGTCTCACCCTTCACTGTAACTCTCTGCTCCTTATTACTTAGGAACTTCCTAATCCACTAGAGCGCCCTACCAGTCACTCCAGCCTGTTTCTCCAGCTTATGCATCAGCCATTTGTGGAGTACTGTGCCAAAGAGTTTCCGCTTGTCCAAAAAAATGCAGTCCACCCATCCTTCTTGTTCTTGCTTAATCTTTGTCACATGATTACAGGATCTTATTATGGCTGTAAGACAAGATTTACCCTCCATGAACCCATGTTGATGGGTTGTCACGAAGTCCCTTCTCTACAGATGTGTTACTAGTTTTTTTTCTTCGATCTTCTCCATCACCTTGCATGGTATACAAGTAAAGGACACTGGCCTGTAGTTCGGTGCCATGGGTTCTCCCCTAGGTGTCCTGTTTTCAAATTTCTACATGGGTACCATCGAGCAAAAAGTCTTAGTCGACATGAACTTGAAACCGGCCATATACTGCAGGTATGTTGACGACATTTTTACATAGGTACCTGATGTCAGACATCTGCAGGAGCTGAAGGAGGCATTTGAGCAGAGTTCCGTGCTGTGTTTCACTTACGAGATGGAAAAGGATGGGAAGCTGCCCTTTCTAGATGTAACAGTCATGGAAAAGAGCGGAGGTTTCCACACTGCAGTCTACACTAAGGAAACGAACATAGCAATGTGCCTAAATGCCAACAACGACTGTCCAGACAGGTACAAGAGGAGTGTTGTTAACGCTTATGTCGACCGTGCTCTCAGCCACAGCTCAGAATGGAAGCAAGTCGACGAAGAACTCTGTAGGGTAAGGCAGGTCCTAGTCAACAACGGCTTCTCCAATGGTTTCGTCGAAGACATCATAAGAAGGAAAGTGAAACGCCATGCAACCTATGAAGAGACAACTAACACAACACCTATACCCCCTATTAGACTATTTTACAGGAACTTCTTTTCCACAGCTCATGAAACGAAGAAAAGGGTCCTGAAAGATATTGTTAATAGAAACGTTATCCCTACAGACAAAAATCAGAGGATACAACTGACGATTTACTATATAACCAGAAAAACGGCCAGCCTTCTCATGAGAAACTCTCCAGACACAAAGCAGAACGCTTTAAAAGAGACCAACGTCGTCTATGCCTACAAATGCCCTCTTGGGGACTGTAAGCTCCAAAAAAACCAGTATATAGGCAAGACAACAACATCTCTTTCTAGGCATTTAACGATGCATAAGCAACAGGGCTCCATTAAGGAACATATAATCTCTTTCAACAACCAAACCATCGCCAGAGAAATCCTAGTAAACAACACAGAAATCATTGATAGATACAGCTATAGCAGGTGGCTTGACGTCTGCGAGGCACTACACATCAAGAAGTCAACACCAGCAATCAACAGCCAATTAATGCACAACTATATTCTACCCACCTCAAGACTCCGCTCCAATATAGAAGCATCAAGAAATATGGACCAATAGGCTTTCTACAATCACTTCCATTCAATACCCATTGTTTCGTGTTCTGTCTAGTGTTTAGGAATTTAATGCCCTATTAATACCACCTCACCCCATCCACCTCACTCAAATGTAGATATAAACAAATCGAAAATGTGTAAGTTCTATTCAGTTGTGTATGTGTAAACTAAAGTCTTTGAAAATGTAACAAGTTTTACGAAACGCGCTCAAGTGTCGCGTCAGACTAGAAATAAAAATGAATTATGGAGAATTGATTTTTGAATTACCACCAACAGTAAAAAGAAACGTACGAAATATCGAGAAAATTCGTGTTAGAATTAATAATCTTACTTTTTCGGTCATATTTCATAATATATGTCTACAGGAAAGACTGCTTCCAAAATATACTAATATTAACACTTTCCAGCTCTCCGTGAAGGTCACTCAGCCAACCGTATGTGCGCGCAGCTTTTTTATTGCTAGAGCGTAAAAACAAAAATGTGTCTACTCTTTTTACTCCTCTGACCTTAGTTCTCATGCTACGTATTTCATTTTGGTACCAACGTGTTCGCAATAAAAGTCTCTAGAAGAACATCAGTAAAAAAAGTCACGAAACGTATAGGGATACCAGCACCAAATAAATAACTACGAAGATGACTCGCCGTGAGCGCCCGACAGCAACAAAATGTTTTTACTCTTGGGATTGTAATCACCTCCACACTTGTTCTACAGCGTTAATTTTGGTATCAATGGACTTGCAATGAAATTCCCAACACGGTGATATGAATATAAGCGTAGAATAATGATGCGGCACGCCCGCAGGAGTGTGGGAAGTGGTGAAAATGTAACCCGGTATCGGTGACGGGACGACGCACAGCGATTTGAAAGTTTATACTTATTTCACTCTCATGACATTAATTTTCTATGTACGTCATTCATTTTTGTGTCAATCTTTTCGCAATAGAATGTTCTATGAGCCCATAGGTAAAAAAGATCAACAAAGCGTAAGTTAGAATAGCGCCAAATATAAAAATGAAATCAAAGACAACAAAGCGCAACTACTTCATGCTACAAACGAATGGAGAAACAGCAACATCGACGAAAGTTTCCGTACTCGCATTGAACAACACCTCGACATCCTCACAGACCGACATCACCTCTGCACTGAAACAAGGATAATCAAGAAACTAACAACGTTATATGGAGGGCCTATGGCAATTCCACGACCAAGAGATGGCTTCCTGAACCTTGCAGGAATCAACCTCACTGAGGACGAAGTCACTCTCCTAAATCTGGGTATAAACTGTCACGTTATGTCCAGACCGAGTGAGATGGCCCGGAAAGTGGAGTTGGAGATTCTGTTGGACGACATATTCGACCTCGAAGCACAAAAGAAGGTCACCACCAAAGATACCTTACAAGCAGAACTTATTGCGGAAGGAGGAAAGAATCGAGGCAACTACAGAAGCACCATACTGTCCCCCGAGCTCAAAGCGGCAGCTAAGAGCCTTCGTGAGAACAAGGAGATTGTTGTCAGGAGAGGCGACAAGTCGCCAATATACGTCATTCTTAAAAAAGACAAATATCTGGCGAAAATGAACCTCATACTCTCTGACCAAACTAAATTCCAAAGGGTAACGAAGGACACTACAGCCGAACTGAAAGCAAAGGTCAACAAATTTTTCGAAACTGTGAACGCCAAGAAATCTGGACTCCTCCTGCCAAAGATTATTGGGGAATATAAACCTGGATATGCGTATGGCAATGTCAAGACACACAAGCCTGAAAACCCACTTCAGCCAATTATCAGCCAGATACCCACACCCACGTACAGACTGGCGAAACGACTCAACGGCTTGCTGACTCCTTATGTCCCTTGCGCCTTCATCCTGAAGTCTCCAAAGGAATTTGTTGACTTGCTGCAGGGAACACGGGCCACAGGGATAAGAGCCTCGTTGGACGTAGAATCTCTGTTTACCAACGTACCTGTGGATGAAACAATCGGGATGATTGCAGACAGAGTGTAACGTGATCCGGCCAGTACTCCTCTTGACATACCAGAAAACAGTCTAAGGAAACTACTCCAAGCTTGTACTAAAGAGGCACCCTTCTTGAGCCCGGATGAACACATGTATAAGCAAGTAGATGGGGTCGCCATGGGTTCTCCCCTAGGTGTGGTGTTTGCAAATTTCTACATGGGTACCATCGAGCAAAAAGTCTTAGTCGACATGAACTTGAAACCGGCCATATACTGCAGGTATGTAGACGACAATTTTACACAGGTACCTGATGTCAGACATCTGCAGGAGCTGAAGGAGGCATTTGAGCAGAATTCTGTATTGCGTTTCACTTACGAGATGGAAAAGGATGGGAAGCTGCTCTTTCTAGATGTAACAGTCATGGAAAGGAGCGGAGGTTTCCACAATGCAGTCTACACTAAGGAAACAAACATAGGAATGTGCCTGAATGCCAACAGTGACTGCCCAGACAGGTACAGGAGGAGTGTTGTTAACGCTTATGTCGACCGTGCCCTCAGCCACAGCTCAGAATGGAAGCAAGTCGACGAAGAACTCTGTAGGGTAAGGCAGGTCCTAGTCAACAACGGCTTCTCCAATGGTTTCGTGGAAAATATCATAAGAAGGAAAGTGAAACGCCATGCAACCTCTGAAGAGACAACTAACACAACACCTATACCCCCTTTTAGACTACTTTACAGGAACTTCTTTTCCACAACCCATAAAACGGAGGAAAGGGTCCTGAAAGATATTGTCAGTAGAAACGTTATCCCTACAGACAAAAATCAGAAGATACAACTGACAATTTACTATAAAACCAAAAAAACAGCCAGCCTACTCATGAGAAACTCTCCAGAAACAAAGCAGAACGTTTTAAAAGAGACCAACGTCGTCTATGCCTTCAAATGCCCTCTTGGGGATTGTAAGCCTCATAAAACTCAGTTTATAGGCAAGACAAAAACATCTCTTTCCAGGCGTTTAACGATGCATAAGCAACAGGGCTCCATTAAGGAACATATAGCCTCTTCCCACAACCAAACCATCACCAGAAAGATCTTAGCAAACAACACAGAAATCATCGATAGATACAGCGATAGCAGACAGCTCGATGTCTGCGAGGCACTACACATCAAGAAGTCAACACCAGCAATCAACAGCCAATTAATGCACAACTATATTCTACCCACTTCAAGACTCCGCTCCAATATAGAAGCATCAAGAAATATGGACCAATAGGCTTTCTACAATTACTTCCATTCAATACCCATTGTTTCGTGTGTTGTCTTGTGTTTGAATTTAATACCCCTTCAATACCCATTGTTGAAAGTCTGTTTTCACCTCATCCATCTCACCCAAATGTAGATATAAAATCGAAGATGTGTAAGCTTTATTCAGTTTCAGTTGTGTGTTTATAAACTAAAGTCTTTGAAAATGTAATAAGTTTTACAAAACGCGCTCAAGTGTCGCGTCAGACTAAAAATAAAAATGAATTTTGGAGAATTGATCTTTGAATTATCATCAACAGTGAAAAGAAACGTAAGAAAGATCGAGAAAATTCGTGTTAGAATTATTAATCTTACTTTTTCGGTCATATTTCATAATATATGTCTACAGGAAAGACTGCTTCCAAAATATACTAATGTTAACACTTTCCAGCTCTCCGTGAAGGTCACTCAGCCAACCGTATGTGCGCGCAGCTTTTTTATTGCTAGAGCGTAAAAACAAAAATGTGTCTACTCTTTTTACTCCTCTGACCTTAGTTCTCATGCTACGTATTTCATTTTGGTACCAACGTGTTCGCAATAAAAGTCTCTAGAAGAACATCAGTAAAAAAAGTCACGAAACGTATAGGGATACCAGCACCAAATAAATAACTACGAAGATGACTCGCCGTGAGCGCCCGACAGCAACAAAATGTTTTTACTCTTGGGATTGTAATCACCTCCACACTTGTTCTACAGCGTTAATTTTGGTATCAATGGACTTGCAATGAAATTCCCAACACGGTGATATGAATATAAGCGTAGAATAATGATGCGGCACGCCCGCAGGAGTGTGGGAAGTGGTGAAAATGTTACCCGGTATCGGTGACGGGACGACGCACGGCGATTTGAAAGTTTATACTTATTTCACTCTCATGACATTAATTTTCTATGTACGTCATTCATTTTTGTGTCAATCTTTTCGCAATAGAATGTTCTATGAGCCCATAGGTAAAAAAGATCAACAAAGCGTAAGTTAGAATAGCGCCAAATATAAAAATGAAATCAAAGACAACAAAGCGCAACTACTTCATGCTACAAACGAATGGAGAAACAGCAACATCGACGAAAGTTTCCGTACTCGCATTGAACAACACCTCGACATCCTCACAGACCGACATCACCTCTGCACTGAAACAAGGATAATCAAGAAACTAACAACGTTATATGGAGGGCCTATGGCAATTCCACGACCAAGAGATGGCTTCCTGAACCTTGCAGGAATCAACCTCACTGAGGACGAAGTCACTCTCCTAAATCTGGGTATAAACTGTCACGTTATGTCCAGACCGAGTGAGATGGCCCGGAAAGTGGAGTTGGAGATTCTGTTGGACGACATATTCGACCTCGAAGCACAAAAGAAGGTCACCACCAAAGATACCTTACAAGCAGAACTTATTGCGGAAGGAGGAAAGAATCGAGGCAACTACAGAAGCACCATACTGTCCCCCGAGCTCAAAGCGGCAGCTAAGAGCCTTCGTGAGAACAAGGAGATTGTTGTCAGGAGAGGCGACAAGTCGCCAATATACGTCATTCTTAAAAAAGACAAATATCTGGCGAAAATGAACCTCATACTCTCTGACCAAACTAAATTCCAAAGGGTAACGAAGGACACTACAGCCGAACTGAAAGCAAAGGTCAACAAATTTTTCGAAACTGTGAACGCCAAGAAATCTGGACTCCTCCTGCCAAAGATTATTGGGGAATATAAACCTGGATATGCGTATGGCAATGTCAAGACACACAAGCCTGAAAACCCACTTCAGCCAATTATCAGCCAGATACCCACACCCACGTACAGACTGGCGAAACGACTCAACGGCTTGCTGACTCCTTATGTCCCTTGCGCCTTCATCCTGAAGTCTCCAAAGGAATTTGTTGACTTGCTGCAGGGAACACGGGCCACAGGGATAAGAGCCTCGTTGGACGTAGAATCTCTGTTTACCAACGTACCTGTGGATGAAACAATCGGGATGATTGCAGACAGAGTGTAACGTGATCCGGCCAGTACTCCTCTTGACATACCAGAAAACAGTCTAAGGAAACTACTCCAAGCTTGTACTAAAGAGGCACCCTTCTTGAGCCCGGATGAACACATGTATAAGCAAGTAGATGGGGTCGCCATGGGTTCTCCCCTAGGTGTGGTGTTTGCAAATTTCTACATGGGTACCATCGAGCAAAAAGTCTTAGTCGACATGAACTTGAAACCGGCCATATACTGCAGGTATGTAGACGACAATTTTACACAGGTACCTGATGTCAGACATCTGCAGGAGCTGAAGGAGGCATTTGAGCAGAATTCTGTATTGCGTTTCACTTACGAGATGGAAAAGGACGGGAAGCTGCTCTTTCTAGATGTAACAGTCATGGAAAGGAGCGGAGGTTTCCACAATGCAGTCTACACTAAGGAAACAAACATAGGAATGTGCCTGAATGCCAACAGTGACTGCCCAGACAGGTACAGGAGGAGTGTTGTTAACGCTTATGTCGACCGTGCCCTCAGCCACAGCTCAGAATGGAAGCAAGTCGACGAAGAACTCTGTAGGGTAAGGCAGGTCCTAGTCAACAACGGCTTCTCCAATGGTTTCGTGGAAAATATCATAAGAAGGAAAGTGAAACGCCATGCAACCTCTGAAGAGACAACTAACACAACACCTATACCCCCTTTTAGACTACTTTACAGGAACTTCTTTTCCACAACCCATAAAACGGAGGAAAGGGTCCTGAAAGATATTGTCAGTAGAAACGTTATCCCTACAGACAAAAATCAGAAGATACAACTGACAATTTACTATAAAACCAAAAAAACAGCCAGCCTACTCATGAGAAACTCTCCAGAAACAAAGCAGAACGTTTTAAAAGAGACCAACGTCGTCTATGCCTTCAAATGCCCTCTTGGGGATTGTAAGCCTCATAAAACTCAGTTTATAGGCAAGACAAAAACATCTCTTTCCAGGCGTTTAACGATGCATAAGCAACAGGGCTCCATTAAGGAACATATAGCCTCTTCCCACAACCAAACCATCACCAGAAAGATCTTAGCAAACAACACAGAAATCATCGATAGATACAGCGATAGCAGACAGCTCGATGTCTGCGAGGCACTACACATCAAGAAGTCAACACCAGCAATCAACAGCCAATTAATGCACAACTATATTCTACCCACTTCAAGACTCCGCTCCAATATAGAAGCATCAAGAAATATGGACCAATAGGCTTTCTACAATTACTTCCATTCAATACCCATTGTTTCGTGTGTTGTCTTGTGTTTGAATTTAATACCCCTTCAATACCCATTGTTGAAAGTCTGTTTTCACCTCATCCATCTCACCCAAATGTAGATATAAAATCGAAGATGTGTAAGCTTTATTCAGTTTCAGTTGTGTGTTTATAAACTAAAGTCTTTGAAAATGTAATAAGTTTTACAAAACGCGCTCAAGTGTCGCGTCAGACTAAAAATAAAAATGAATTTTGGAGAATTGATCTTTGAATTATCATCAACAGTGAAAAGAAACGTAAGAAAGATCGAGAAAATTCGTGTTAGAATTATTAATCTTACTTTTTCGGTCATATTTAATAATATATATATATATATATATATATATATATATATATATATATATATATATATATATATATATATATATATATATATATATATATATATATATATATATATATATATATATATATATGTCGTACCTAGTAGCCAGAACGCACTTCTCAGCTTACTCTGCAAGGCCCGATTTGCCTAATAAGCCAAGTTTTCCTGAATTAATATATTTTCTCTAATTTTTTTCTTATGAAATGCACTTCTCAGCCTACTATGCAAGGCCCGATTTGCCTAATAGGCCAAGTTTTACTGAATTAATATAGTTTCTCTAATTTTTTTCTTATGAAATGATAAAGCAACCCATATCATTATGTATGAGGTCAATTTTTTTTTATTGGAGTTAAAATTAACATAGATATATGACCGAACCTAAGCAACCCTACCTAACCTAACCTAACCTATCTTTATAGGTTAGGTTAGGTTAGGTAGCCGAAAAAGTTAGGTTAGGTGAGGTTAGGTAGGTTAGGTAGTCGAAAAAACATTAATTCATGAAAACTTGGCTTATTAGGCAAATCGGGCCTTGAATAGTTCTCACGAAGGCACTTAGCTTCCGCTTTGAGCTTGGGGGAGAGTATTGTGCTTTTGTAGTTGCCTCGATTCTTTCCTCCTTCCGCAATAAGTTCTGCTTGTAAGGTGTCTTTGGTGGTGATTATATATATATATATATATACAGAGCACCACTTGGTTTCCGAACCCCTTGGGGACGAGACCCGTCGGTTAACATGTAAGTTCGTATACGAGAAATAGAGGGGAAAAAATAAACTAGAAATGTAAAAAGAAATTTTTCCGAAAAATTTATGAAAAAACTCTAGGGAAAAAAATCGTCAGGTTCATGGCGTAAATGCGACCGTGTTTTGTTTGTACTCATCAATAAGTGAAGTCCTGATCCGCTTTATAAAAGTCCTTAATTGTTCCTAACTGATTATTAAGACGTCTGGCAAACATCCTCTGGATGTTTCCTGCCAGCCTGCAGGAACATCCTGCCTAAAATATACAATGATGTACTGTACATTTAAGAAACAAATCTGGGTCACAGGTCTGTGGAGTGTGGTTAGGCTTACGGAGTCAGCCGGTCCCTCCCCCACCACCGACACACCTCCCCCTCTCCCCCCACCACCGACACACCTCCCCCTCTCCCCCCACCACCGACACACCTCCCCCTCTCCCCCCACCACCGACACACCTCCCCCTCTCCCCCCACCACCGACACACCTCCCCCTCTCCCCCCACCACCGACACACCTCCCCCTCTCCCCCCACCACCGACACACCTCCCCCTCTCCCCCCACCACCGACACACCACCCCCACCCCCCACCCCAAACCCATACACACACACACACACACACACACACTCTCTCAAAGGTCACGTGGTTCACGGTTCACTTCAACACCCATATATCGCTTCCTGCCTGCCTGCCTGCCTGCCTGCCTCCTTCCCAGCCTGCCTCCTTCCCAGCCTGCCTCCTTCCCAGCCTGCCAGCCTGCTTCCTTCCCAGCCTGCCTCCTTCCCAGCCTGCCTCCTTCCCAGCCTGCCAGCCTGCCTCCTTCCCTGCCTGCCAGCCTGCCTCCTTCCCAGCCTGCCTGCCTGCCTCCTTCCCAGCCTGCCTGCCTGCCTCCTTCCCAGCCTGCCTGCCTGCCTGCCTCCTTCCCAGCCTGCCAGCCTGCTTCCTTCCCAGCCTGCCTCCTTCCCAGCCTGCCAGCCTGCTTCCTTCCCAGCCTGCCTCCTTCCCAGCCTGCCAGCCTGCTTCCTTCCCAGCCTGCCTGCCTGCCTCCTTCCCAGCCTGCCTCCTTCCCAGCCTGCCAGCCTGCTTCCTTCCCAGCCTGCCTCCTTCCCAGCCTGCCAGCCTGCCTCCTTCCCTGCCTGCCAGCCTGCCTCCTTCCCAGCCTGCCAGCCTGCCTCCTTCCCAGCCTGCCAGCCTGCCTCCTTCCCAGCCTGCCAGCCTGCTTCCTTCCCAGCCTGCCTCCTTCCCAGCCTGCCAGCCTGCCTCCTTCCCTGCCTGCCAGTCTGCCTCCTTCCCAGCCTGCTTCCTTCCCAGCCTGCCTGCCTGCCTCCCCAGCCTGCCTGCCTGCCTCCTTCCCAGCCTGCCAGCCTGCTTCCTTTCCAGCCAGCCTGCCTCCCTCCCTGCCATCATGCTAACGGGTAGTGTGTGTTAGGCTTATCTTCGGGAATGAGCCGGTCTCACCCCCACCACCAACAAACCACCCGCCCCCTACATCCCATCTCTCAAGGTCACGCGGTTCAACCGCGTGACTACCACTCACTCCCTGCCTGCAAGCTAGCCTGCCTGCCTGCCTGCCTGCCTGCCTGTCTGCCTGCCTGTGCCTGCCTGCCTGTGCCTGCCAGCCTGCCTGCCTGTGCCTGCCAGCCTGCCTTTCCCTCCCTAATTCTCACTACTTCCATCCCTTCCTGCCTACCTCCTAGCATCTCTCCCTACCTCCCCCTCCCTCTTAGCATCTCTCCCTACCTCTTAACATCTCTCCCTACCTCCCCCCCTCTCTCACTGATTCTCCCCCCCCCCTCATTCATACTGCCTCCCACCTAAGCTCCATCGTCCATCCACCCACCACTGACGCAATGCGTGCATTTGGAGCCAACATGGTGCACAGATGTTTCTTGATTGTGCAGATATGTAAAACAAAAGCACAGAATGAACATTCCAGCCTTATGACAATTCAAAATAATAGGAATAATAGGCCGTGAATCTGTGAAGTCACAGTGGGCAAACTGGACCATCGCCCACCCACCACCACAAGCCGGCGTGACGCTTGGTGGACCCCTTCCTACCCGAACTTTGTTCGGGTAGCATGACTCCCCAACCCCAATCGGGAAACTGGAAGTTTCGGATAACTAAAGTTCGGAAACCAAGTGGTGCTCTGTATATATATATATATATATATATATATATATATATATATATATATATATATATATATATATATATATATATATATATATATATATATATATATATATATATACATATATATATATATATATATATATATATTGTGCTTTATTATGCATTTGATGGTTACAAGATATACATGGGTTGATACAAAAATAATAATGCAAAAAGGTGCTTAAATGTTATGGATCTCTTGAAAAACACTACAATGGGAAACATTGATGAATGTCACAGACGTGTTCGATCATTGTTGCAAGTCAAACACTTCTTCGAATTCCTCTGAAGTTAGACTAGTGCCCAAGACGCAACAGGCATTTCCCCTCTGAATCGCAACACTGAGGCGCTGGAACAAGACACTTTTTGCTCTCTGGTCTTTTGTAGCGCTGATCAATTTGTCCCCCAATTCCTTCAGGAACTTCAATGCACATTTTCCCCACGAACTGAGGGTCTCCGAGCCGATCGGAACAAAGCTGTAGCAGTGTGCTAAACCTCTGTATTTAATAATTTTCTGCGATTCCCTGAAAGAAGCAGCACCACCGCTTTCACGTGTGCTGTAGTGGAGGTAGGTACTGGCCAGTGTGGCAGCGCACGTGTAGTCCCATACCACTTGCTTACCATCCTTCCAAGGTAGCAAGGTGACCCCATCTGGGTGCTTCTGAGGGTCGTTAGGTCTGGATAAATGTTGTTCTCTTTGTGCCGGGCAGCGGGCTGTGGCGAGGCTCCTCTTGATGATGTCTTTGACTTCTTCATGTCTTGCAATTTTACCCTGTGATTTACGACATACCAGACCATGACGACCATATTGGTCTGCCATCGCAGTTCCGCAGATGCACCTATGTTCGGTGAGGATGGGGGCGGCAAGGCGAAGGGCAACTCCAATGCGGAGAGCGTCATGACTGAGGCGAGTTCCCAGGGCTGCATTGGGCACAGCAAATAAAATATATATATATATATATATATATATATATATATATATATATATATATATATATATATATAATATATATATATATATATATATATATATATATATATATATATATATATATATATATATATATATATATATATATATATATAATGTCGTACCTAGTAGCCAGAACGCACTTCTCAGCCTACTATGCAAGGCCCGATTTGCCTAATAAGCCAAGTTTTCATGAATTAATATATTTTCTCAAATTTTTTTCTTATGAAATGATAAAGCTACCCATTTCATTATGTATGAGGACAATTTTTTTTTTATTGGAGTTAAAATTAACGTAGATATATGACCGAACCTAACCATTCCTACCTAACCTATGTTTATAAGTTAGGTTAGGTTAGGTAGCCGAAAAAGTTAGGTTAGGTTAGGTTAGGTAGGTTAGGTAGTCGAAAAAACATTAATTCATGAAAACTTGGCTTATTAGGCAAATCGGGCCTTGCATAATAGGCTGAGAAGTGCGTTCTGGCTACTAGGTACGACATATATATATATATATATATATATATATATATATATATATATATATATATATATATATATATATATATATATATATATATATATATATATATATATATATATATATATACATTTGAGTGAGGTGGGAGGGGTGATGTGGCATTAACACAAGCCAGAACAAGAGGGGATATTAATAGGGTATTAAAAGTATCAACACAAGACAGAACACAAACAATGGGTATTGAATAGAAGTGTTTGTAGAAAGCCTATTGGTCCATATTTCTTGATGCTTCTATATTGGAGCGGAGTCTTGAGGTGGGTAGAATATAGTTGTGCAATAATTGGCTGTTGATTGCTGGTGTTGACTTCTTGATGTGTAGTGCCTCGCAAACGTCAAGCCGCCTGCTATCGCTGTATCTATCGATGATTTCTGTGTTGTTTACTAGGATTTCTCTGGCGATGGTTTGGTTGTGGGAAGAGATTATATGTTCCTTAATGGAGCCCTGTTGCTTATACATCGTTAAACGCCTAGAAAGAGATGTTGTTGTCTTGCCTATATACTGGGTTTTTTGGAGCTTACAGTCCCCAATTGGGCATTTGAAGGCATAGACGACGTTAGTCTCTTTAAAAGCGTTCTGTTTTGTGTCTGGAGAGTTTCTCATGAGTAGGCTGGCCGTTTTTCTGGTTTTATAGTAACTATAAAACCAGAAAAACGGCCAGCCTACTCATGAGAAACTCTCCAGACACAAAACAGAACGCTTTAAAAGAGACTAACGTCGTCTATGCCTTCAAATGCCCACTTGGGGACTGTAAGCTCCAAAAAACCCAGTATATAGGCAAGACAACAACATCTCTTTCTAGGCGTTTAACGATGCATAAGTAACAGGGCTCCATTAAGGAACATATAATCTCTTCCCACAACCAAACCATCGCCAGAGAAATCCTAGTAAACAACACAGAAATCATCGATAGATACAGCGATAGCAGGCGGCTTGACGTTTGCGAGGCACTACACATCAAGAAGTCAACACCAGCAATCAACAGCCAATTATTGCACAACTATATTCTACCCACCTCAAGACTCCGCTCCAATATAGAAGCATCAAGAAATATGGACCAATAGGCTTTCTACAAACACTTCTATTCAATACCCATTGTTTGTGTTCTGTCTTGTGTTGATACTTTTAATACCCTATTAATATCCCCTCTTGTTCTGGCTTGTGTTAATGCCACATCACCCCTCCCACCTCACTCAAATGTAGATATAAAATCGGAGATACGTAAGTTCTAATCAGTTGTGTATTTGTGAAGTCTTTGAAAATATATATATATATATATGTCATACCTCGTAGCCAGAACGCACTTCTCATCCAACTATGCAAGGCCCGATTTGCCTAATAAGCCACGTTTTCATAAAATAATTGTTTTTCGACTACCTAACTTACCTAACCTAACCTAACCTAACTTTTTTGGCTACCTAACCTAACCTAACCTATAAAGATAGGTTAGGTTAGGTTAGGTAGGGTTGGTTAGGTTCGGTCATATATCTACGTTAAATTTAACTCCAATAAAAAAAAATGACCTCATACATAATGAAATGGGTATCTTTATCATTTCATAAGAAAAAAAATTTAGAAAATATATTAATTCAGGAAAACTTGGCTTATTAGGCAAATCGGGCCTTGCATAGTAGGCCCAGAAGTGCATTCTGGCTACTAGGTACGACATATATATATATATATATATATATATATATATATATATATATATATATATATATATCGTACCTAGTAGCAAGAACAAACTTCTCGGCCTACTATGCAAGGCCCGATTTACCTAATAGGCCGAGTGATTTTCTTTATTTTCAATAAATAATTTCCAATTAGTTTATGTGAATTATTATTATTATATTATATTAGAAATATAAATTACTGACTTAATCGTGTTAGTTTACATTGGGTTAGGTTAGGTAAGGTTGGTTAGGTTCGGTCATATATCTGTGTTAGTTTTAACTCAAACTAATTTAACTAAAACTAACTTTTTAACAAAACTAACTTTTTGTTAAAAGTTAGTTTTAACAAAAATTAACTCATACAAAATGAAATGGATAGCTTTATCATTTTATAAGAAAAAAATAATGAGAAATATATAAATTCATGAAAACTTGGCTTATTAGGCAAATCGGGCCTTGCATCGTAGGCCGAGTACGACTTTCTGGCTACTAGGTACGATATATATATATATATATATATATATATATATATATGTCGTACCTAGTAGCCAGAACTCACTTCTCAGCCTACTATGCAAGGCCCAATTTGCCTAATAAGCCAAGTTTTCATGAATTAATTGATTTTCGACTACCTAACCTACCTAACCTAACCTAACCTAACTTTTTCCGCTACCTAACCTAACCTAACTTATAAAGATAGGTTAGGTTAGGTAGGGTTGGTTAGGTTTGGTCATATATCTACGTTAATTTAAACTCCAATAAAAAAAAATTGACCTCATACATAATGAAATGGTTAGATTTATCATTTCATAAGAAAAAAATTAGAGAAAATATATTAATTTAGGAAAACTTGGCCTATTAGGCAAATCGGGCCTTGCATAGTAGGCCGATAAGTGCGTTCTGGCTATTAGGTACGACATATATATATATATATATATATATATATATATATATATGTCGTACCTAATAGCCAGAACGCACTTCTCAGCCTACTATGCAAGGCCCGATTTGCCTAGTAAGCCAAGTTTTCATGAATTAATTGTTTTTCGTCTACCTAACCTGCCTAACCTAACCTAACCTAACTTTTTCGGCTACCTAACCTAACCTTACCTATAAAGATAGGTTAGGTTAGGTTAGGTAGGGTTGGTTAGGTTCGGTCATATATCTACGTTAATTTTAACTCCAATAAAAAAAAATTGACCTCATACATAATGAAATGGGCAGCTTTATCATTTCATAAGAAAAAAATTAGAGAAAATATATTAATTCAGTAAAACTTGGCTTATTAGGCAAATCGGGCCTTGCATAGTAGGCTGAAAAGTGCGTTCTGGCTACTAGGTACGACATATGTCTATATATATATATATATATATATATATATATATATATATATATATATATATATATATATATATATATTTATATATATATATATATATATATATATATATATATATATATATATATATATATATATATATATATATATATATATAATATATATATATTGTGACGGTGTTCCCCCCCTTATATTTCTCCCACGCCTGCAGTAAGAGTCATGTCCACTTTACCCGAGCGTTCTCTACGTCGCAGGCACCAGTTTGGTATATGTGGGGGAACGTAGTGTTCTCGTAGTGCCGAGAAATTCATTATACAAGAGTATTTTGGCCTGTGGTTTAGGCCCTTTAGGAAGCCAATATGGCGCTGGCTCTTCTGTTTTCCCGCCAATACTGTGTGACGTCAGTGACACCAGATTGGTCGCCGACAGCGACATGGCACAGGGAGCCAATGAAAACTTCCCGTGGCGAATATGACGTCACGAAGGAAGGGGGGTCCGGTCATCGCGCCACGCTGGCGCCATTAGTCTAAGACAGCACGTCAAGGAGGTCGGACGTGCGCTGGGGGGTCCTGTCAGTTGGACAGTTTACCCCGTCTCCGGAGGACTTACGCATCACCCGTGGTCTGCCAACACCTGTGGGGTCTTCCTTCGTTCATGTGTTGAACCGAAGAAGGAATTGATGGGATATTGAGCAACAAGTGCTCCAGGAACAGGTGTTGTGCAAGAGTGGAGTCTATGCAGCGACGTATGCGACGGCTGATAGCTCCACAGTGATGACGTAGTGGATGAGCCAATCCTCCGTGAGGGAATCAGTCTGACACGACACGTCAAGGAGGTTGGACGTGCGAAGATTGGTCCTGTCAGTTTGACAGTTGTTTCCCGCTCCCGTGGATTTTACGCATCACCCGAAGTCTGCCAGTAGTCTGTGACGTCTTCCTTCGTTCATGTGTTGGACCAGAGAGGGAATCGACGGAATATTGAGCAACAAGTGCTCCAGGACAGGTACTGTGCAAGAAGTGGTGAAATCTGTGCAGTGACGTATGCGACGTCTGAGGCAGTTCACCCGTTTGTAACGGCGTAGTGGCTGAACCGAGCCACTGGGAAGCAGAGGAAGAAGGAAACTATTCAGGAATCCGAACGACTGCAGCCGTTACGTAGGCAGGCAGCTGTAGCTGGGAGGAGAAGTCGACGGCCGGGAGACCGACTCCAACCCTACAAGAAGTCGAGAAGGAGCACGGACCTGCAGTGAAAAGGCACGGAGACGACGCGCTTATGGTGGGACGTTGATTGAGTTCCTGGAGGACACGACAGAGTGTGTGTGGGGGCGTTCCCTACACGAGGCAGGAGCCAGGACCAGGAGCTACAACTCAACTCTCATCGGAGGATAAGTGGAAGTAGGTGATTCTAGTTTCCCTCCCAAATTCCCCCTTAGTCAGCTATATTATTTAGCCTGAGTATTTTGTATGTCGTGAGCAAGGCTCACCTATGTCACAGTAAGGCACCAGTGTGCAGAGTGGTACTATAAAGGGTACTCACGATATTTATGATTATTATTGGTGGATGCAGGCACCCGGAGTAATTGATGAATTTACTGTGTTGAGAATGTCTTTCATGAGACTTTAAGGTGATCATATAGTGAGAGAAAATATATATATAATTATGCCAGTATTTGGGAGTTAGGCTATGTGCCCAGTAACTATGTTATTATCATTATATATGTCTATGCTCGTGTATTGAATAATCATTCATGTGTGCAGTGATTAATTGTGTTATCGCCCACGGAAGGAATTACTGAGAACTCCAGTGATATATACTTCATAAGTTATCATTAAACGAAGGGCAGTGTGTAATACCATGACAGTGAATTATTGTCACATTTAATATAGAAATGTTTGATTGAGCCCAAGATCAGTGTAGCGAAGTATTTACGTGCTATTGTTGCAAATATTGTGTGTTCGAACTTTTAGTGATCTTTGAGAACTTAAAGAAATTGGCGCGTCACGCCAAGCAAACAGATAAAGTAACATTCGCGCGGGGGGTAGTCGCCCAGCTGATTTTGACATTGACGAGAGGGGGAGTGTTGCCAGCTTAGTGAGTTCATGTTATATGTGGGAACGAATGACTCCCGCCTGACACAGCTGTTTGCTTATTGATATAATCTTGTGATGTCTTTGAATGAGTTTTAAGTAAAATACAAAATACATTGGTGTTTATATCATCCCCTCCATATTTCTTGTGGCTATGTAATACCTGAAAGCAGAGAGCGATAGAAGTAAATACCTGCCTGATATCAGATCTATTGAGTGTGTTCTTGCCACTGTTACCACAATTCAACAAAACCACTGACGTGTTACTGGACACCGAAAACACCAGTTGGCGACCTTGTGGATAGTAGTAGAGCCCTATGACGGGGCGCGCATACAACAGTTAAGTGAACAAGTTGTGTTTCCACTCCTTCTCGATCAGAGGCCGGTTGGGATTGACTGGGATACCCTCCTGGCATACAGTGGCGCCGCGAGGATAGAGTGAAGACCCGCAGGGCTACGGTGAATGAACTTGAGTATATTGTTGCTCACCCGAGGAACCCCGACAATATATATATATATATATATATATATATATACATGAAAATAGTGAAAATAACAGTCTGCCATTCCTGGATGTACTAATAACAATAACAGGAACCTCTTTAATCACCAACGTATATACCAAGCCCACCAACATAGGATTATGCCTGAACAGTAGAAGTGAGTGCCAAAGATACAAAGCCAGTGTTCTCAATGCTTATATTCGTCGAGCGCTTACCCACTGCTCCCCCTCCCCGCTCAGCTCGTTGTCGCTGTGTGGGGGCTTCGTGGGCGGCTGCTGGAGTGTGATGCTCCTTAGGACAGTCCTCTGTCCTTTTCTAGCCTTGTACTCCTGCTGCCGTCCTCTCCAATTCTGCTGGGCACTTTTTCCTTTTCCTTCTGTTTCGTTTTTCTCCCCCCTCTTCTCCTATCTGCTTGCCGTTTCCTGCCGACCTTTTGCTCGTTCTGGTTCTTCCATGGACTTCTTCTATTTTGACGACCGGGTGCTTGAGGAGGCATACTCATGCACCCGTAGAACTGCAGTACCCGACGTCGAGAGCGAGGGGAACCTTTTATTGTCAATCCCCACTTCGTCACTGAACCCGATCTCGACGGACTGTCGGTTTCTTAAGGTGGCGTTTGTGGGGCGTATACTCACGACGCACCCCTAGGAGGCCCCGACAAGATCGGCGATTGCTTCTTGTTGGGTGTTCTGCCTCTAATTGTGGCTCCATGGTGGGTGTGGAGGCACATTCGTGAGTGAATTCTTAATTTCGTCAAGATGATAACCCCTGTTTCGGCTGCTTCTGGCTTACCTTTTCAGGCTCGTGGGGTGGGCGACCAAGCCCCCGAGTCGGTCCGTATTGGAAGACCGGGCTCTGTAGCCTCCGCTGCATTGGGCCCCGACCTTGCTCCTCCTTTGGCCTCTCTGACTCCTTCCCCTGGCTCCCCTCCCTCCTCTGTGGTTGGGTCGAGCCCCAAGCCCCCAGTGGTGACTACCTCGTCCCCTGGCGCGGCTCCTTCTCTAGTTGTAACTACTGCGCCTTTTAACCCCTCTCTCTCTGGGGGTTCTCACCGCCGTCCTCGTCACGGCCGCCCTCGCTCGATTCCTTCCAGTTCTGCTACCTATCAAGCCTTGTTTGGTCCCGCTTCGTGGGCCAAATATTTTGATCTCCTCCCTCTTGATTCTGCGCCTCCTGACGATTTCTCCCTTCATCGACATCTCATTTATTCCGTGGATGCCTCCATTACTTTCAACCCCACTCGTCTCGGTACACGTGTCGTTGCTGCTCCTTCTCAGGATGCTGCTTCCCGCTTGGCTGCCTTATCCTGCCTTGGCGAGACCCCCGTTCGGGTCTCGAAGAACGCTCAATTGAATGCCAGTGTTGGCATTATTTTGCTCCCGCCCCATGTTGCAACCGGTGTTCGGGACCTGCGCGACTGCCACGACGATATTCGACATATCCTCGCTGCCCAGGGCCATTCTAATCTCCAGGTGGACACGTTTACTCGTCCCCCTCGTGGTAGTCGCCGTCAACCCCTCCGGGTTGTGAAGATTACCTTTGATGGTAGGACCCTTCCACCCTCTGTCATTCTTGCTGGTGCCAGGTGCTCTGTCCAGGAGTTCATTCCTTCTCCTCGGCTCTGCAACAAGTGCTGGAGGTTTGGGCATGGTGCCCTCCGCTGCTCCGGGACTGTCTCTCTCTGTCCTTTGTGTGGTGGCGAAGGTCACTCTAAGTCGGAGTGCACTTCTCCCCAGGCTCGTTGCCTCAACTGCGGTGAGGCCCATCCTACCTTCTCCCGTGCGTGTGTCCATTACCAGCTTGAGGCAGCCGTCCTCAACCTGAAGCACCGGGAGCGTTTATCTTTTCCTGAGGCGAGGCACCAGGTTCGCCGGCTCCCGCCTTATGCTAATATCTCTTATGCTCGCGTGTTGCGCTCTTCCTCTCCTCGTCCTTCCCGCCTTCCTCAGACTCACAACCGTTTCCGGGCCTTGGACCCTGATGCGCCCACTGCCCCCTCCTCTGTTCCTTTGGGTTCTCTCCCGAAGGATCCTCCTCCTGGTCCTCTGTCTGGGATTCCCCTTCCTTCTACCCGGTCTGTCGTGTCTTCTGTGTCTTCTTCCTCGTCCCCCTCCGATCCTCCTTCCCATCCTCTTCCTCCATCTATTGGCTCTCCCCACCGCCTGTCGGTGCGGGCGGATGTCCATCGCTCTCCTAACGGCCGTCGTGTGTGCTCTCGTTCGGCTTCTCCTGTTGAGACACTGGAATCCGTTGCCCGGTACGTAGTTGCTGGGACACCGGTCTCTTTAAGTCAGAAGCGTAAGCCTGGCTCCTCTCCTTCCTCTTCCCCGGCGGGTAAGAAGGCTTCGCTTTCTTCCTCAGCTCCTCCTTCTGGCTCTGTTGCTCCTTCCCCTCCCGTTTCAGTGCTTGCGCCCCCTGTTCCTGCTATGGAGGTTTCTTTGACCCCTGCTTCCCTTTCGGTTGCTGCTCTTGCTGGGGTGCACTCCCCTCTTTCTACTCCCACTCCTCCTGCTGCTGTCCTTGACGGCTCCTCTCCGTTGTCTCCACCTCTTCCTCCTCCTCCTCCAGACCCTGCCCGCCCACCTCTGCTCTGTTCTCCCGTTTCCTTCCCTCCGTCTTTGCTCAGTTTACCCATGCCCCCTAACCCTGACTTTGCTGACCCTGATCCCGACCCTGATATTCTTTAACGTGCTCTGTTGCTCTTTCGCCTTTGTTTCTTCCTTGTTCTCTGTTTTTGTCCTTTCTCTTCTCGTCGTTGTCCATTCTTCAATGGAACGTTCGAGGTTATTACGCCAATTTCCTCGAACTCCAGCTTCTGATTTCGCGGTTTTCGCCCCTTTGTGTCTGTCTCCAGGAGCCAATGCTTGGTGCTCGTCCTGGTCGTTTTCGTGGCTATTCCTTTCTCTCCCCCCCCCCCCAGCCATTGCTGGGGCTTCTAATTCTTCTGCTCTTTTGATTCGGGCTGATGTTCCCTTTGTTCCTTTACTTTTTCCTTCGCCTCTCCATTGTTCTGCTGCTCGTATCTTTGTGGGGAAATGGTACACAGTTTGTTCCATTTATCTCCCCCCGAGTGTCCCGCTCTCTCTTCCTGATTTGAAACACCTCCTGGACTCCTTGCCGGAGCTTGTGCTCCTGCTGGGTGACTTCAATTGTCGTCATTCTCTTTGGGGTGACGTTCTGACGAATACCCGGGGTCGCATCCTTGAGCCGTTTCTCCTCTCTTCTTCCCTGTCTCTTCTGAATTCTGGTGAGCCCACTCATTTGGACTCTCGGACTCGCACCCTTTCTTGTCTTGATCTTTCTCTCTGCTCTTCTTCTCTTTACTTAGATTTCACGTGGCAGGTTCTTGATGACCTCCATGGAAGTGATCATTTCCCCATCCTTGTTTCCTTTTTCTCTTTTCGCCCTTCCCTCTCTTTCCCTAGGTGGCAGTTTGCTAAGGCAGACTGGACCCTATTTACCCTCAGTGCTGCTCTCCCTGACCTCTCCCTTCTGCCTCTCTCTCGCGCTCTCCTCCTTTTTCATGACACTGTCTTCAACGCTGCCCTCCGCTCTATTCCTCGCTCTTCCTCTCGGGGTCCACGGAAGTGCGTTCCCTGGTGGAATGCGGACTGTGCTCGGGCTGTCCGCTGTAAGCGTGCGGCCTGGAAGAGGCACCGCCGTAGGCAGACGACCGATTCTTTTCTTTTCTTTCGGAAAGCGAGTGCGGTGGCCCGTAGGGCCATCCGTACGGCTAAACGTGAATGTTGGGCATCTTATGTCTCAACAATTACGTCCGAGACCCCTCTGGCCCAGATCTGGAAGCGTATCCGCAAGACAGCGGGTAAGTTCGTTCCCGATGTTTCACCGGTCCTTCACCTCCATGATACTCTTGTGGCAGACCCGTTGCAGGTCGCTTCCGAACTGGGTTCCCATTTTTCTTCTGTTAGCTCTGGTCTTCATCTTCCCCAATCTTTCCTTCTTCGTAAACTTGTCCTTGAGTCTCGTCCTTTAGATTTCTGCACTCATCTTCAGCTTCCCTATAATGATCCCTTCTCTCTCTCTGAACTTCGTTCTGCCCTGGCCCTCTGCGGTTCTACGGCGGCGGGCTCCGATGGTATTCATTATGAGATGCTTCGCCATCTCCCTCCGAGCACGTCTCAGTATTTACTGAGTCTGTATAATCGGATCTGGGAGTCGTCGTCAGTCCCTGAGGACTGGCTCGATGCCGTTGTCCTCCCTGTTCGCAAACCGGGGTCTCTGGGTACTTCCCCTAAGGACTTTCGCCCTATTGCTCTCACTAGTTGTGTCTGCAAACTCTTTGAACGTATGGTTAACGTTCGTCTGATGTGGTTCCTGGAACACCATCACCTCCTCTCCCCTTCTCAATTTGGTTTCCGCAAGTGCCGCAGCACGACAGATGTCCTGGTGAACTTGGAGGTCTATATTCGTACTGCTTTTGCTGCGAAGACCTCCGTTGTTGCCGTCCTTTTTGACCTAGAAAAGGCTTACGACACCACTTGGCGTTATCATATCCTATCTCAACTTCATTCTTTTGGCCTTCGTGGTCATCTCCCTCTCTTTCTCCGCAGCTTCCTCTCTCGTCGTTCCTTTCGGGTGCGCCTTGGTACCGCTCTCTCTCTCCCTCTTTTCAGCAATACGAAGGTGTGCCCCAGGGTAGTGTTCTGAGCACTACTCTTTTTCTTGTTGCCCTCAATGGTCTTCTTTCCTCTCTTCCTTCTGGTGTCTTCTCCGCTCTCTATGTCGATGATCTTACCCTTTGTTGTCAGGGTGATGATTCGCCTCTCCTTCAACGCCGGCTTCAACTTGCAATTGATGCCGTGTCGTCTTGGGCCACAGGTCATGGCTTCAAGTTCTCTACTTCTAAGACTTGTGCCATGACTTTTACGCGGAAACGGGTTGTTCTTCGTCCCTCTTTGTCACTTTATGGTCATCCCCTTGAATACAAAGATTCCGCGAAGCTTTTGGGGTTATTCCTTGACACTCGTTTGTCTTGGTCTCCCCATATCTCTTACCTCCGTGTTGAGTGCTCTAAGGCCCTTACCCTCCTTCGGGTCTTGTCCCATACTTCTTGGGGGGCAGATAGGCGCACTCTCCTTGCTTTACATTCCTCTCTCGTCCTGTCTAAGCTCGATTATGGTTGCCCTGCTTACTCGTCTGCTTCTCCTTCTACTCTTCGCCGTCTTGATGCTTTGCACCATACTGGGTTGCGCCTCAGTTCTGGTGCCTTTCGTTCGACTCCCATCCTTAGCTTGTATGTTGACACTGGCTTCCTGTCTCTCCAGGACCGCCGTGATCGCTACTGTCTTCGCTATCTTGCGCGGTCCTTGCAACATCCTTCCTCTCGCCTCTGTCGTGCTTTAACTTTTACCCCTCCTGCGGTTCCTGTTCCTCTTCACCACCTCCCTCTTTCTGTCCGGTTATCTCGCCTACAGGATTCTCTCTCCGTTCGTATTTCTGATGTTTCTCCTCGTGTTGTTCCTTCTTTGCCCCCATGGAGGGTCCCTCTTCCGCGGTTTTGTACTTCCTTGACCCGTATCACTAAAGCTTTTACCCCTCCTACGGTTCTAAAACGCCTTTTCCTCGAGCACTTTTCTTCTCACTCCCGCTCCGTTTCTGTCTTCACCGATGGGTCTAAGTCAGCGGACGGTGTTGGCTACTCTGTTGTTTTTCCTGATCGCACTTATATGTGTCGCTTGCCTCCGGAGACTAGCATCTTTACAGCAGAACTTTATGCTATTTTCTATGCTCTTCGTCTCCTGCTTTCTCGTTGTCAGTCTTCCTTTGTGGTTGTTGTTGACTCTCGTAGTGCCCTCATGGCTCTCGGGTCCTTTAATCCGGTTCATCCAGTAGTTGTCGAGATCCAGCATTGGCTGTTTCTCGTTCACAGTAAATTTAAGTCGGTTGAGTTTTGTTGGGTTCCCAGCCATATTGGTGTGTCTTTAAATGAGCGTGCGGATGCTGTCGCTAAGGAAGCTGTCCGCTCTTGTCCCATCTCTCGTAATGGCATTCCGTATTCCGACTTTTACCCAGTTATCCATTCCTCAGTTCTTACCCGTTGGCAGGCTTCTTGGTTGTCTGTTACTGGTAACAAGCTACGTACTCTTAAATGTTGTGTTTCCTCGTGGCCGTCCTCCTACCACCGTAACCGGCGGTGGGAAACAGCTCTGGCGAGGTTGCGTATTGGCCATACTCGCTTAACCCATGGTCACTTGATGGAGCGCCGCCCTGCTCCTTATTGTCCTAGTTGCATTGTCCCTCTTACGGTCGTGCATGTCCTTCTTGAATGTCCTGACTTCCAGGACGAGCGTGTGTCTTGCTTTCCGACCGCCCCTCGCGGTCACCTGTCCCTTGATAGAATTCTTGGTGACTCGGATACTTTTGATATCGTTCGCCTTATGCGTTTTTGTTCTCGTATTGGCATCCTTGGTGATATTTAGCGCCCTCTGATTATTTTGCGTATTTGATGGTGCTACATAGCCTTCCCGGTTTGGTGCCTTCTTTTGATAATTACTTACTTACTTACCCACTGCTCTGAATGGAGCAACGTGAGTAGAGAGTTTGAAAGAGTAACTCAGGTATTAGTGAACAACGGATATAGCAACGCGGAAATAAACGCTGCTATAAGAAGACACTTGGACCGTTGGTATAATCCAGAACCTAGAACAGAAACCACAACACCTCAAATAAAATTATATTACACATCAACCATGCATAGTGAACATATAAAAGTGGAAAGAATAATGAAAGAAATAATCCGTAAAGGAATAAAAAGCACTACTCCTAACCAAAACATAAACCTGATAATATTCTACAAAACCAAGAAGACTTCCGAACTCCGTATCAAAAACAGCCCGAAGCCGACGGAGAACCCTCTACAGCAGTCAAGCGTTGTATACAAGTACACTTGCCCCCACGAAGGATGTAACCTTCAATCTAAGTACATAGGTATGACGTCGACCAAGCTGACGAGGCGGTTGACATGCCATCTTCAATCCGGTGCTCCTAGGAATCACATGAGACAAGCCCATGACATTACTCTAACAAAAGAAAGGTTGAACAAGAATACCTGCATAATAGACAAAACCCAAGATGCAAGAAGATTACAAATTCTTGAGCCAATTCACATAAGAATAGAGCTACCTACCATGAACACCCAAATCTCGGAACTATTTACTCTACCCACCATGAGAGTAAGGACAAGACAAGAACATATCGATGCCAACACAGAAGACAATGTCCAACATAATAGGCCAATTGCACTGGATTAATCTTTGTGTTTAGATAGCAGCTGCCTCGTATGGGCCAATAAGCCTTCTGCAGTTACCTTTATGTTTCACCTCACATTTATCCCTTATGTATCCCCCCATGTTTTCACCTTTATTGCATTATCAACTGACCCAGTGCGGGTATAAAATCAACCAGTATTGTAAGATCTGTTCACTTGAGAATGAACCATGGAGGTTCGAAACGTTGTGCAAATTATATAAATAAGTGTAATACACTCTATAGTATATCACTTCTTTTCTTCACCTTAAAAGTACGAATATGAGTTTTGGAGAACTCCTATTTCAATTAAGCCCTGATGCTAAGAAAATAGTTACAGGGATAAAAGCCCTAAACCAGAAAATAATAAATACAGAATATGCGGTCATATTCAATGAATTCAATATATTCATATTCAATATATATATATATATATATATATATATATATATATATATATATATATATATATATATATATATATATATATATATATATATATATATATATATATATATATATATATATATATTTATATAACCTACCTAACCTAACTTTTTCGGCTACCTAACCTAACCTAACCTATAAAGATAGGTTAGGTTAGGTTGGGTTGGTTAGGTTCGGTCATATAACTACATTAATTTTAACTCCAATGAAAAAAAATTGACCTCATACATAATGAAATGGGTAGCTTTATCATTTGATAAGAAAAAAATTAGAGAAAATATATTAATTCATGAAAACTTGGCTTATTAGGCAAATCGGGCCTTGCATAGTAGGCTGAGAAGTGCGTTCTGGCTACTAGGTACGACATATATATATATATATATATATATATATATATATATATATATATATATATATATATATATATATATATATATATATATGTATATATATATATGTATATATATATATATATATATATATATATATATATATATATATATATATATATATATATATATATATATATATATATATTTATATATATATATATATATATATATATATATATATATATTATTAAATATGACCGAAAAAGTAAGATTAATAATTCTAACACGAATTTTCTCAATCTTTCGTACATTTCTTTTCACTGTTGGTGGTAATTAAAAAATCAATTCTCCAAAATTCATTTTTATTTCTAGTCTGACGCGACACTTGAGCGCGTTTCGTAAAACTTATTACATTTTCAAAGACTTTAGTTTAAACATACACAACTGAATAGAACTTACACATCTCCGATTTGTTTATATCTACATTTGAGTGAGGTGGATGGGGTGAGGTGGTATTTAATAAGGTATTATTTTCATCAACACAAGACAGAACACGAAACAATGGGTATTGAATAGAAGTATTGAATTGAATAGAATATTGAATAGAAGTATTGAATTGAATAGAAGTATTGAACCTATGGCAATTCCACGACCAAGAGACGGCTTCCTGAACCTTGCAGGAATTAACCTCACTGAGGACCAAGTCACTCTCCCAAATCTGGGCATAAACAGTCACGTTATGTCCAGACCGAGTGAGATGGCCCGGAAAGTGGAGTTGGAAATTCTGTTGGACGACATATTCGACCTCGAGACACAAAAGAAGGTCACTACCAAAGATACCTTACAAGCAGAACTTATTGCGGAAGGAGGAAAGAATCGAGGCAATTACAGAAGCACCATACTGTCCCCCGAGCTAAAAGTGGCAGCCAAAAGCCTTCGTGAGAACAAAGAGATAGTTGTCATGAGAGGTGACCAGTATACGTCATTAGTCGCCAATATACGTCATTCTTAAAAAAGACGAATATCTGTCGAAAATGAACCTCATACTCTCTGACCAAACTAAATTCTACAGGGTAACGAAGGACACTACAGCCGAATTGAAAGCAAAGGTCAACAAACAAATCGAAACTGTGAACGCCAAAAAATCAGGACTCCACCTGCCAAAGATTATTGGGGAATATAAACCTGGATATGCGTATGGAAATGTCAAGACACACAAGCCTGGAAACCCACTTCGGCCAATCATTAGCCAGATACCCACACCCACGTACAGACTAGCGAAGCGACTCAACGGCCTGCTGACTCCTTATGTCCCTTGCGCCTTCAGCCTGAAGTCGCCAAAGGAATTTGTTGACTTATTGCGGGGCACACGGGCTACAGGAATAAGAGCCTCGTTGGACGTAGAATCGCTGTTCACAAACGTACCAGTGGACGAGACAATCGGGATGATAGCCAACAGAGTGTATCGTGATCCAGCCTGTACTCCTCTTGACATACCAGAAAATATCCTAAGGAAACTACTCCAAGCTTGTACTAAAGAGGCACCCTTCTTGAGCCCGGGTAGGCACATATATAAGCAAGTAGATGGGGTCGCCATGGGTTCTCCCCTAGGTGTCCTGTTTGCAAACTTCTACATGGGTACCATCGAGCAAAAAGTCTTAGTCGACATGAACTTGAAACCGGCCATATTCTGCAGGTATGTTGACGACATTTTTACACAGGTACCTGATGTCAGACATCTGCAGGAGCTGAAGGAGGCATTTGAGCGGAGTTCTGTGCTGCGTTTCACTTACGAGATGGAAAAGGGTGGGAAGCTGCCCTTTCTAGATGTAACAGTCATGGAAAAGAGCGGAGGTTTCCACACTGCAGTCTACACTAAGGAAACGAACATAGGAATGAGCCTAAATGCCACAAGCGACTGCCCAGATAGGTACAAGAGGAGTGTTGTTAACGCATATGTCGACCATGTTCTCAGCCACAGTTCAGAATGGAAGCAAGTCGACGAAGAACTCTGTAGGGTAAGGCAGGTCCTAGTCAACAACGGCTTCTCCTATGGTTTCGTCGAAGACATCTTAAGAAGGAAAGTGGAACGCCATGCAACCTCTGAAGAGACAACCAACACAACACCTATACCCCCTATTAGACTATTTTACAGGAACTTCTTTTCCACAGCTCATAAAACGGAGGAAAGGGTCCTGAAAGATATTGTTAATAGAAACGTTATCCCTACAGACAAAAATCAGAGGATACAACTGACGATTTACTATAAAACCAGAAAAACGGCCAGCCTACTCATGAGAAACTCTCCAGACACAAAACAGAACGCTTTAAAAGAGACCAACGTCGTCTATGCCTTCAAATGCCCTCTTGGGGACTGTAAGCTCCAAAAAACCCAGTATATAGGCAAGACAACAACATCTCTTTCTAGGCGTTTAACGATGCATAAGCAACAGGGCTCCATTAAGGAACATATAATCTCTTCCCACAACCAAACCATCGCCAGAGAAATCCTATTAAACAACACAGAAATCATCGATAGATACAGCGATAGCAGGCGGCTTGACGTTTGCGAGGCACTACACATCAAGAAGTCAACACCAGCAATCAACAGCCAATTATTGCACAACTATATTCTGCCCACCTCAAGACTCCGCTCCAATATAGAAGCATCAAGAAATATGGACCAATAGGCTTTCTACAAACACTTCTATTCAATATCCATTGTTTCGTGTTCTGTCTTGTGTTGATGAAATTAATACCCTATTAATACTCTTGTTCTGTCTTGTGTTGATGAAATTAATACCCTATTAATACCACACTTTGTTCTGTCTTGTGTTAATGCCACATCACCCCTTCCACCTCACTCAAATGTAGATATAAAATCGGAGATACGTAAGTTCTATTCAGTTGTGTATTTGTGAACTAAAGTCTTTGAAAATGTAATAAGTTTTACGAAACGCGCCCGTGTCGTGTCAGACTAGAAATAAAAATGAATTTTGGAGAATTGATTTTTGATTTACCTCCAACAGTGAAGCGTAATGTACGAAAGATTGAGAAAATTCGTGTTAGAATTATTAATCTTACTTTTTCGGTCATATTTAATAATATATATATATATATATATATATATATATATATATATATATATATATATATATATATATATATATATATATATATATATATATATATATATATATATATATATATATATATATATATATATATATATATATATTAATTAAATTTTGTAAGGGTACCACCTCTGGTGCCAATGTGGGGACATATATATATATATATATATATATATATATATATATATATATATATATATATATATATATATATATATATATATATATATATATGTATATATATATAAATATATATATATATATATATATATATATATATATATATATATGTATATATATATATATATATATATGTCGTACATATATATATATATATATATATATATATATATATATAACGCAACTACTTGATGCTACAAACGAGTGGAGAAATAGCAACATCGACGAAAGTATCCGTACCCGCATTGAACAACACCTCGACATCCTCACAGACCGACATCACCTCAGCACGGAAACAAGGATTATCAAGAAACTAACAACATTATATGGAGGACCTATGACAATTCCTCGACCATGAGATGGCTTCCTGAACCTTGCAGGAATTAACCTCACTGAGGACCAAGTCACTCTCCTAAATCTGGGCATAAACTGTCATGTTATGTTCAGACCGAGTGAGATGGCCCGGAAAGTAGAGTTGGAAATTCTGTTGGACGACATATTCGACCTCGAGACACAAAAGAAGGTCACTACCAAAGATACCTTACAAGCAGAACTTATTGCAGAAGGAGGAAAGAATCGAGGCAATTACAGAAGCACCATACTGTCCCCCGAGCTCAAAGCGGCAAGTAAAAGCCTTGGTGAGAACAAGGAGATAGTTGTCAGGAGAGGTGACAAGTCGCCAATATATGTCATTCGTAAAAAAGACGAATATCTGGCGAAAATGAACCTCATACTCTCTGACCAAACTAAGTTCCAAAGGGTAACGAAGGACACTACAGCCGAATTAAATGCAAAGGTCAACAAACTGATCGAAACTGTGAACGCCAAGAAATCCGGACTCCACCTGCCAAAGATCATTGGGGAATATAAACCTGGATATGCGTATGGAAATGTCAAGACACACAAGCCTGGAAACCCACTTCGGCCAATCATTAGCCAGATACCCACACCCACGTACAGACTGGGGAAGCGACTCAACGGCCTGCTGACTCCTTATGTTCCTTGCGCCTTCAGCCTGAAGTCTCCAAAGGAATTTGTTGACTTACTGCGGGGCACACGGGCAACAGGGATAAGAGCCTCGTTGGACGTAGAAACGCTGTTTACCAACGTACCTGTGGACGAGACAATCGGGATGATAGCCGACAGAGTGTATCGTGATCCAGCCTGTACTCCTCTTGACATACCAGAAAATATTCTGAGGAAACTACTCCAAGCTTGTACTAAAGAGGCACCCTTCTTGAGCCCGGATGGGCACATGTATAAGCAAGTAGATGGGGTCGCCATGGGTTCTCCCCTAGGTGTCCTGTTTGCAAACTTCTACATGGGTACCATCGAGCAAAAAGTCTTAGTCGACATGAACTTGAAACCGGCCATATACTGCAGGTATGTTGACGACATTTTTACACAGGTACCTCATGTCAGACATCTGCAGGAGCTGAAGGAGGCATTTGAGCAGAGTTCCGTGCTGCGTTTCACTTACGAGATGGAAAAGGATGGGAAGCTGCCCTTTCTATATGTAACAGTCATGGAAAAGAGCGGAGGTTTCCACACTGCAGTCTACACTAAGGAAACGAACATAGGAATGTGCCTAAATGCCAACAGCGACTGCCCTGACAGGTACAAGAGGAGTGTTGTTAACGCATATGTCGACCGTGCTCTCAGCCACAGCTCAGAATGGTAGCAAGTCGACGAAGAACTCTATAGGGTAAGGCAGGTCCTAGTCAACAACGACTTCTCCAATGGTTTCGTCGAAGACATCATAAGAAGGAAAGTGAAACGCCATGCAACCTCTGAAGAGACAACTAACACAACACCTATACCCCCTATTAGACTATTTTACAGGAACTTCTTTTCCACAGCTCATAAAACGGAGGAAAGGGTCCTGAAAGATATTGTTAATAGAAACGTTATCCCTACAGACAAAAATCAGAGGATACAACTGACGATTTACTATAAAACCAGAAAAACGGCCAGCCTACTCATGAGAAACTCTCCAGACACAAAACAGAACGCTTTAAAAGAGACCAACGTCGTCTATGCCTTCAAATGCCCACTTGGGGACTGTAGGATCCAAAAAACCCAGTATATAGGCAAGACAACAACATCTCTTTCTAGGCGTTTAACGATGCATAAGCAACAGGGCTCCATTAAGGAACATATAATCTCTTCCCACAACCAAACCATCGCCAGAGAAATCCTAGTAAACAACACAGAAATCATCGATAGATACAGCGATAGCAGACGGCTTGTCGTTTGCGAGGCACTACACATTAAGAAGTCAACACCAGCAATCAACAGCCAATTAATGCACAACTATATTCTACCCACCTCAAGACTCCGCTCCAATATAGAAGCATCAAGAAATATGGACCAATAGGCTTTCTACAATCACTTCCATTTCAATACCCATTGTTTCGTGTTCTGTCTTGAGTTGATGAAATTAATACCCTATTAAATACCACCTCACCCCATCCACCTCACTCAAATGTAGATATAAACAAATCGGAGATATGTAAGTTCTATTCAGTTGTGTATGTGTAAAGTCTTTGAAAATGTAATAAGTTTTACGAAACGCGCTCAAGTGTCGCGTCAGACTAGAAATAAAAATGAATTTTGGAGAATTGATTTTTGAATTACCTCCAACAGTGAAAAGAAATGTACGAAAGATTGAGAAAATTCGTGTTAGAATTATAAATCTTACTTTTCCGGTCATATTTAATAATATATGTCTACAGGAAAGATTCTTATATATATATATATATATATATATATATATATATATATATATATATATATATATATATATATATATATATACATATATATATATATATATATATATATATATATATATATATATATATATATATATATGTATATATATATATATATATATATATATATATATATATATATATATATATATATATATATATATATATGTATATGTATATATATATATATATATATATATATATATATATATATATGTATATTTCGTAAAACTTATATGTATATGTATATATATATATATATATATATATATATATATATATATATATATATATATATATATATATATATGTATATGTATATATATATATATATATATATATATATATATATATATATATATATATATATATATATATATATATATATGTATATGTATATATATATATATATATATATATATATATATATATATATATATATATATATATACATGAAAATAGTGAAAATAACAGTCTGCCATTCCTGGATGTACTAATAACAAAAACAGGAACCTCTTTAAGCACCAACGTATATACCAAGCCCACCAACATAGGATTATGCCTGAACGGTAGAAGTGAGTGTCCCCAAAGACACAAAGCCAGTGTTCTCAATGCTTATATTCGTCGAGCGCTTACCCACTGCTCTGAATAGAGCAACGTGAGTAGAGAGTTTGAAAGAGTAACTCAGGTATTGGTGAACAACGGATATAGCAACGCGGAAATAAACGCTGCTATAAGAAGACACTTGGACCGTTGGTATAATCCAGAACCTAGAACAGAAACCATAATACCTCCTATAAAATTATATTACAAATCAACCATGAACAGTGAACATATAAAAGAGGAAAGAATAATGAAAGAAATAATCCGTAAATGAGTAAAAAGCACTACTCCTAACCAAAACATAAACCTGATAATATTTTGCAAAACCAAGAAGACTTCCGAACTCCTTATCAAAAACAGCCCGAAGCCGACGGAGAACCCTCTACAGCAGTCAAGCGTTGTATACATGTACACGTGCCCCCACGAAG